>NC_058404.1:201819833-201910204 GCF_002201575.2 Neomonachus schauinslandi
GGGGGGGGGGGGGGGGGGGGGGGGGGGAACCAGTTTTGCAGAGTTTTATAACATCCTACAGAGTTACGAGTGACTTGCTGCTTAGGCAACACTAAACCATTTAGTACAGAGAAACCAAGCCCTGCGTCAGGGGGGACTCAGAGCTGAGTGTGGGTGAGGTGCAGCCGTGGGAGGCTCTGGGCCCCAAACACTTAGCGCTTCAGCTCTGGGAGGCTGGGGCCGCCCCGGCTGGCCCCTGAGCCACCTTCTATCCCGGGACAATTAAATGTCCTTACTTAGGGGGACAGGAGGAAGTTAGCGTTCACCCTACAGAGCATGCAGAGGTGGCCTGTGGGTGCCTCCGGGAACTTTACCATGTGACCAAATGTCACATTAAATACAGCACCAGAGTCTCCTGCCCCATCCCCAATTACGCTTAAGCGCTCAGCTTAAGCCAAGATCCCAACAGAAGCGACCGGCATGCAGCACGAGGCAAAATCCTCCCCCTGACTGAACCTAGTCTGATGTGTGTCTGAGGCCGCCGAGCAATCACAAGCTGAGCAGGACCACGGGACGGCTCTGGAACTCCTGAGACCCACAGGGCCTTGAGCAGCACCGCCTCGGTCCCCAGGAGCCCCCAGTGCAGGCTGCCACCACCTAGCTCTCCGGCCACGGAGCCCCTGCCAAGATGCCACTGCCTAGGTGGGAGGAACTGAGTACAAGAAAGGCTGGGGGGGGGGGGGCAGGGACTCCATTTTTATTTTGAATAAACAGAGAACAGAACTTGGTAAGCAACAAAGAAGCAGGAGAATGAGGCAAAGCACAGGGACCACTGGTTAAACGGCAGAGGGCCAGACGAGGGCAGTACTTACTATGGTAACAGGTACTCTTTAGCACATCCAACTCCTGTTTGTAACGCAGCCACAGGAAGAGAAAAGCACAGGGAGAGAATCTAGGCATTCAGTCACAGCCACTGAGTTATAGAAGAAGAATGGCTAAGCCATTCTTGGGGACAAACGGGGGAGGAAGGCGAGCCACAGGCTCCCCACAGGCACGGGAAGCACGACATGTAGGACCAAGGGACAGACACGCAGTGGGTGGTCTGAGAGGCCAGTGGAGGCCAGCACTCTGCATGGACTGACTACGACGGCAGGTCCTGCAGCCCAGACACAATGGAAGACGTTTCCAGAGGGGTGATCTGGACACAGTAAGGTTTGAGAAATGCGTAAGCAGTGGGCAAAATTGACATCATAAACGAAGGTGGGATCCAATCCCCCAAGTCTGTCCTCCCACTTTGTCCTGATGTCTCACTACGAAATGTGTTGCCTCGAGTGACCCAGGACAGAACCAAAACAGGAGCAAGGGAGGCGGGCCAGTTCAGAACCATGTGTCGTGCTGGCTTCCACACAAATGATTGCTCCTTCACCACTGTCCGTTCAGCTACTGACACCCGGGTGCTCTCCCTCCACTGGACAGGACATGAAATCCACCTCTCATGGCGGACATCGGACCACAGAAGGCCATGCACCCTCCCACAGCGGGGCAGCCACATGCTCACGTCCACCCCAGAGCTCACCTTCCTCAAGCTTGACAGGGGTGCTGGGGGGGGTGTGGGGGGCAGCAGGGGGCTCTGGAGGACTCTTTTCTTTCTGTTCTCTGGTCTCGTCCAGATTCTCTGCAGACGGACAGAAAGTGAGAAGCACACGGTAAAGAGCTTCAGACATCGTGAGCCTTCACCCTCCTCAAAGGCAGGCAGGCCCTCCTGCCCTGTCCATCCGGCTGCCTTGAGGGGGACAGCTGAAGCTTCTCTTTCTCGGGTACATCCAAGAGACCAGGAGGGCTCACGGCCACGCTGTTTTCATCTCTCCAAGGGGACAAAGAAGGCCGATTGTGACTGGGGTGTGGATCTGAATCTCAAAGATTCAACCGACTTTGGATACAAAATTGATTTCCATTCTTATTCCAGAGAGAATCTGCCAGAGCCAACAGTGTGACACACGGTGAATGGTGACCCCCGGGGTGTCCCCACCTGTGTTTCAGAGAGGAGCCCCCCCCCACAGCTGAGCCAGCAGCCCAGGGTCCCAGGCACCCTCACCCTACTCGCCACCTCAAGGATGTCACATGAGCACTGCATTGCTTTTCATTGTTTTATGCAGAATATTTTCTATCAATAACTTAAACCTGGCAATTATAATATTTTTATTTTCTGAAGTAAAATATGCTGATGAGGACCAGAGGAAAAACTGCAGGTACTAGGACCCAAGATCAAGAAAATTCCAAGTCTACTTCTCATTTAGGGAAATATGCATACCAATGTTAATCCTAATTCCTTAACTCTCCTTCTCTCATTTAAACTTTTTATATTAACAGCTTGGTATCACTAGGTCTCATATTTTGAACAAACAGCTCTAACCGGCAAGGCCTCTGATCTCCTAGAGATACCAACCTACCTTCCTGAAGCCAGAGGTCTATGAACAAAGGCCTTTCCATCTCCCAGGAGCTCCCTCAACCAGGAAAGGTGCCCGAGCCCCACAGCTTGCTTCCTTCCTCCTGCGGGAAGTGCTGCCGTGCGGCATCCCCATGCCGACGGCCAGCACCAAGCAGGGGTCTCCTGGCAGTACCCCCGGCTGGCACTCCTGCCGCGGACAGCCCAGTGACCACAGAGCATGGTCATAGTCGCCCCATCCACTCAACGGCTGAAACATTCCCTCCTCATGGAGCCTCACGAGGAGGGAAACCCCTGCGTGTCTTGTGCTTTGACTCAAAAACCATTTTCTTGTGCTACAGATTCCCCAGACACTGGGAGGACCCAAAGGGCAGACACACACGTGTGCGCTCTGGAACCGGGATTCGCCCACAGGGCCAAGAGCTCGGGCCCACGGGCCACCCCGAGGCAGGGACTTATGGCGACAGCACAAAGCTCTCTGTGGGGCTGAGCACACCATTCAAGGGAGACGATGAGAAGCAGAGCTCAATGTGACGGAAACACCGGGCTCACTCTGACTCCATGCGTGCGAGGTCTTAATCCTAACGCACAGCTAACAGAAAGTGACGGGCCCTGATGCTGGAACGCTCACTGAAAACAGTTCAGCAATAGTTTTCTGTACAACTCAAATTTCAACAGCATCTACATAATGCGTTGGTTGGTCTAAAACAAGGCCAGAAAATACCTAAATTGGGGCAAATCAGAGATTATATGAGGAGCAATATGTAATTCCCTGGACGATCCTCCACAGCCCCAGGGCTACGGAACACTGTGGGACTTCCACTCCAAAGGCTGATTCCCGGGGAGCAAGCTGGGAGGACGTGTGGTCCCTGCTTAGGATCCGAGGCTTCGGTACAAAGACCAGGGCTGGAACTTACGGCCCTAAGGACGCAGCATGAGCCTCCTGGCTGGGGGGGTGTCTGTGCCCAGGGTGCTCCTGATAACCAACCAAGGGTGCTCAGGGAAAGTGCGCCTTCACGGCAGAAGCAAGGGAAGGCTGGCTTCTCATGTTAGTTCTCCAAATTCTTGGACCTACTTTTCAAAACCTAGAGTGTGAAACCACCTCCTCCGTGAGGTTCTGGCTCTTCGTCACTGATTCTCATTGTTGCAAAATCGTCCCATTGTGTTTTACAAAAATATGACCTCCTGGGTCAGTGAGTCAGTTACCAAGAGAGACAGGCTGCACCCGCACGTGGCCACTCTTCACTCAGGGCGCCAGAGCGGTCAACATGCTAGCACCCGGGCCTGTAATCCCAGCCTGCCCAGAAGACCCTTAGTATTTGTGCGGAAAGACAGCAGCCCGGCTCTCGGACACAGTCTCCCACATAGCCTGCCTGCAGGTGCCTCCTAAGCCGACCGTTCACAAGTGTGTTATCCCTTCTAATCCTCCAGAACTAGGAAATGTGCACGTTAGAACATTCTGGTCTTAACCAAACAGAAGGCTGATCTTTCATACAAGTGACTGTCCTCATCACCCCCAGTCACCACTTGGGCACAAAGGAGCTCACAGAGCGCCTTCTCTCACTTCAGGCACCCCCCATGCTGAGTGTGCCAACGTGCCCAGGACCCGCACACACTCACCTTCGGGGCCCTTCTGCTTCCGCTCTACCTCCCGGCGGTACTCCTCCAGCTCTCTGTCAGTGAGCGTGTTGAAGGGGTTGGGGCCCGTGGTGCTCACGATGACGTGGGGCTGGTACTCCTTCTCAATGATGGCCTTGGAGGCTGTCACCAGCTCCCCCTGCAGACAAAAAGGGAGGCCCAGTCTGCGGGAGCCCTGCCCGCAGGAACTCTCCCCCCTCCCGGGCAAGGCTGCAGGCAGGGTGGGGTGGGCGGATTTCCTGGAGCACACAGACAACCCTGAGACTTGGCCTGGGCCTCACCCTGGGCCCTGAGGTTGAGGCTGAGCTGAGGCCTCCAGTGGTCGGAGACAGAGAAACACAATTTTGAAGGTACAAAACAAATGTAACAGGAGAAAAAATTCCTAGGAAAGTCCTTCAGGTTTCAGGTGCACAGAGGGCACAGAGCACCTCAGGGAGAATGCGGTCTCCTTCCTGGCAGGGATGGAAGAGCCAACTCTTTAAGTCAATTGCCCTCTTCACGACATCAGAAAACATCCAGCATTCCAAATCAGGGAAGGTATGCCCGGAGATTCGCTTACAGTCTAAGTTCACAGATTAAGTTCTGTTCTTTTAACTATGTGTTTAGTTTATAACTAGCTCCTGGAACTTATCCCAAAACACTGAGAAATTTTTTAAGAAGTCCCCAAATACCAGTATTTGTCTGAGGAATTTGGAAAACCGAGAATGCGTAGGAAAGAAAAAGAAAAGCAAGCAAGCAGAGCACAAAGGTGGATGGCAGTCAGCACCCAGTCTGTAAAGGGAGGTAGCCCCATGCTGGGCAATCACTGGGGTGGGGAGGCAGGCCTGGAGGGAGGGAGCCGGCGGGGGGAGGCAGCTCTGGGGTGTGTGAAGTGATGTCCAGCCTACACTCACCTGCCCCAGCACAGCTCTGTGCCCCACCGCCCAGCCTGGTTGGCCCCCAAATGCCCTGGGTTCATTTTCTGGGAAAGTTAACCAGAACACACGCACATGCCCATTACTTAATGGGAGCTTCCAAAAACCACCCATGATAGGAAAATCCAAAATTCTGACGCTAGGCCTGGTCTGTCCATACTCTCCCGAGTAAGGGGCGAACACCAGAGAGAGACCGTGCCCAAGCAATGTGCACGAGAAACAGAGCCAGACTGAGTGCTGGGGAAATTCAGCTCACCTGGGCCACCTGCTGCCCTGGCAAAGGCTGGGGAACCTGGGCTGAGGGGCTTCTGTCCAGCAAGCTGGGTACGGAGAGTCCAGAGCACTCCATGATCAATCAGGGACACAGAGCCGGGGAAGAGAAGCAAAGGACCTGCTGGAATTGGCCACCTTTGCTCAGAGAGCCTCAAGATTCAAGATGACGTGGATGGCCAAGGGGGGGGGCCTCTTTCTGACCAATGCTGACCCAAGGTCAAGTGGCCTTTCGCTCAGAAGCAGCCCTGTCTCCCCAGGGCAAGGTACTGAATCCCTGCCTGCCACTCACTACTCATTGACGCCTATTCCTGTGCATGGGCCCGGGTTTTGCCTCCTTGAGAGGAGCCTGCTGGGCCAACAACAGCTAAAGCCCAGGTGCGCGTTTCCCTAAATCTACGGCAATGTTGCCAGTTGCATTTGCATCCTGGTATCACTGCCGAGAAAATGAGGAGGTGACATGAGGTTTGAGAGAAATGTTTCAATTCACTTAAATCAAAAGTTCAAATCAAGGGATGAGTAAAATATCAAGAATCACCTGCCACAGAGGCGCCCGTGGACCAGCAAGGCCCTTCCCACCCTGAGACACCTGACCCTCAAGGCACAGCAGGGTTGCCTCCCTCCTCCAAATTCTCAATGGCAAGCAGTTGCCAAGACCCAGGCTTGAACAGACTGGGGGACAGAGGGAGCCTGTTATCTGGGGGGAAGGAAAAGGAGCAAAGCCTGGGATGCAGAGAGAAACAGGTCTCCTGCGGAGCAGCCTGGGCTGAGAAACCAGGATGTGACGTGGCTGCTCTCGCCAGCAGAGGCCACGGGGAGGCTCTTGCAGCTTCCCTCACTTCTAGCCACAGAGCAGGGGCTCCAAGCAAACCAGATGCCCAGGAACTGCTTCTCCACTTGGCCGAGGCAGCTGACGAGCCACACAAACATGGCTAGCGACCCAATCTCTCCGAGCGTCAGGCTTTCATCCATAAACCCCACTCAGATTTGAATTTACGTTCTCAGTGCCGGGCCACACACTTCTGGGTGCTCAACACCAAATGCACCATGGAAGTGTGCGAGGTGGGCCCAGGCCCCTCACGTTTCTACCGCGCAGCACCAAGTGTGGGAGGGCCACAGCCCGTGTGCACAGAGGTGCACAGAGAACGGGGCTCACGGTGTCCAGACCCAGCAGCAGTCCTCGGCTGCGCTGGGCCACCTTCAGCATAAACTTGTCTGCCCTGACGTCTAACAGCTCGATTCACAAGTAACGAAGTCCAGAAGGCCCCAAGCTACATGCTGGCAGGCACAGTGCCGGAGCCAAGAGAGCCCTCGGCTGAGCTCAGGACTCCTTTTGGAACCAGAGCATCGGGGTGTGGCTGACGGCTCGCCGCTCCTTCTTCTCTCAGAAGATAACATGTTCTGAGTGAACGGCCATCGCCAGGGAGGGAGAGATGGAAGCAAAGGAAAGTCCTTCCCAAAAGCTCCAACTTCCTAGGTCCCAAACACACATTCCTCAGATTCTCAAACGGAAAAATTGTCTACACACCTGCCTCACTGGAAAGAGGACATTTAACAAAGTCCTTTTCACTGGTTCAAAGAGAAATCGACATTGCCGGCCAGCAGCGCCCATCTTGTAGAAGGAGCAATGCAGTCTGTGTTTTGAGCCCCACACAAAAGCCGTGGGGACACCCTTGGTCAAGGGCACAGGTGGAATCATGTTCTCAACATAGAAATGAAATAAGCTTAGTTGGTGGGAAAAAGACCAAGAGTGCAAACGTGAGCACCAGGAGGAGGGTGGTGGAAAAAACACAAGCTGGATCAAGAATCCAGGTACAGGGACACCAGCATCTCAGCTGGGCTGGGCGCACTTTCCTGGGCTAACTCCCACCCAGACGCATCACTCACAGAGCTTGGTGCTCAGACTGTGGGGAGGACACCGGGATCGCCGGAACCCCGTTCCCACCGACTCACCCCCTGGCCTGGGGGGCCCACATCTCTACTTCATGAAACACAAGTGGCAGGGCACACACCCAAGTCCGACACCACGGGAGCAAACCCAGAACAGGGGCTGGGTGAGGGACCTGCCAAAACAGCCCCCTTTCAATACCACCTGCCTTCCAGCAGCCCTGACAGGTGCAAGCAGAGACCGCGACGTGCGGTACCATACCAGAGGGACCGCGAGCAAGGACTGTTCCAACTGGCTCGGCCCACGGAGCCACAGGGTGGCAGCCACAGGTGGACTCCGCACAGGAAGCCCCCGGGCTCATGGACTTGGCATACCCTCACACATCTGAGAAAAAAAAACGAGGAACTCACAAGATCACAACAGCTTCCAGCCCAAAGGACTGAGACGCAAAACAAGTACATCTTTCTCCTTTGCTCTGAGGAGCTCCTCCAAGAATGGCAGCTGCAAGTACATTCCAACGATAAGGAAAACGGGACTTGCGGAATTAATACGTAAGTATGCAAAATAGTGTTAATGGTGGGGATTCCACACAGGAATATACAGTCTTTGGTACAGGTCTGCTTCTTTCTGGCAACTGGAACATCGCTAACATGATACTTGCATTTCAGTGGAGGTGTATGAATTGAAAGAAACACCCCTCAGATTTCCTTTGAATGCAGGATGAATGTGACTAAGACTCAAAACGTGCAGGCAGCTGCGGTCCACCCTTGGCCGCAAGGAGTGCAGTCTGAACGCTCACGGAAGGTCTCCTTCCACCATGTCAGGTACACATGTACACGGATGACAACTCTGGGCTTCAAATTTGCATGCCTTTTTCCCCCGTGAAACACTTTTAAAAAATTATCCAGAATTTTTTAAGGGAAAAACGAAATATATTTCATCAACAATAAAAAACAGTCTGATTGATTTCCCCTTCCTCTGAAATGATGTCTTTCAATCATACAACCTCCAGTTGCCACGTTCACGGCACATGCGGTCACAACTGAGCAAGCACAGGTAGAAGGCCGCACAGGAGAGCCGCCACTGCCCACAGTCTGCCCACATGAGCCTTTTGCAAGCAGCATCTTGTAAAAGGCAAACTAACACCCAAAAGCATGCACCAACCAAAGGCATGTGCAGAACTTCGGAAATGCGCCACATCGTTAAGATGGGCCCGCTCTCCGCAGCCTCGTGGAGTAACGACAGTTGTGAAAATAGCCTCATACCAAATGTCTTCACGAAAGAACAGGCAGAACAGAACCTCTGCACAATCCCACAGATAACCCAGAGACAGGTTTAAAGCTACTTCGGTAACTAAGACGGTGCCCAGCGAGGACAGTGAGGGACGGGGCAGGTGAAGAGCAGCGCGTGCTGAGAGGTAGCTGAGGACAGGGCAGTGAGTACCTTTCTAAAAGACAGAGATCTAGCAGGACTAAAGGTCTGCTCTGTAAGCTCGAGCCCTTCGATTGTTTCCGTACAGTCAGAGAGGGGTGCGTCCTGCAACAGTAAACTGAGTCATCAGAGCCCACCAGGCCCAGCTTTGAAACATCAACAGAGAGCACAGGACAGAGCCAGCCCAGGGCATGCAGCAGAGACAGCCAGCCACGTGACAGCAGCGGTGATGGTGGGGCCACGTGCGAGCACAGACCACGCAAGCGGGGCCACGGCTGGCCCAATTCAGAAAACGGTCACCTACCCTGCTGTCGTGTTTAAAGCATTAGGTGGCAACTTCATTTTCACAGATAACTACTTACACGATTATCTTCCATGTGCCACAAAGTACAGTCCTTTTCCAGAAAAGCGTGTAAATGTGCAGACCACATTTACAGGTACCCTCTGTAAGCACTTTACCCCAAGCAGCACTTTACTGCAGACAGCAATATACCCAAGAACAAAAAGTCCATTAAACCCACCCTCTTCTAGCATTTTCCCCGGTATACTGCTAAAACCAGGGCACATCCCGGTCCCCAAGCAGACGGCGTTGTGTGCCGCCGTCACATGGGCATGCATCGCACGGAGCAGGGCTGGCGCGGGTGGGGGACGCGGCCCTCAGGCATGCTTATGCTAAATCTACAACTTCAGGGACAGTGGCAGGGTTAATTCTTATCGTGAGGATTTTTCACGGAGAGAACGGGTTGCCTAGAACACTTACCTCACAGAGTCACTCTCTCCCCACTCAGGACTAATTCTGAAGTGGACAGTCATTAGCGCCACTGCCCACCCACGCCAGACATTCTGAGCTCTCACCTGGATGAGGCTCCTGTCCATCATTACACCACACAAAACCTGGGACTGGGGGCCAGCAGTCTTAATGTCCTGTAAGTTCTGCTCCCGGATCTGAGGACACAAGAAGGAGAAACACACATCAACAGTACAGAGAAGGCCAGCTGTGCCTTGGGGTCCCTTTGCGCACGGGGGCCCCAGAGCCCCACCCAAGCCGCACTTCTGCTCTGCCCCGCCCCTCACGGCCCGCGTGGCCACAGTGCCTGCCTGATGGGGCCAGCCCAGCTTGTCTAAGGGGGTGGGCGGAGCCACTCCTGGCTTTCTGCACCTTCTAGAGGGCTGTGGTAAGCACCGATCTCTCACTGCACTCGTTAAGTGGAGGGGAATATCCCCCATGGGCCCGTCATACAGTGACACTGTGAACACGGGGGGAGCCCCTGTTCTCATACAGCAAACGTTCACAGCTCAGTGAACGAACGCTGAAGCGCAGGGGCAAAGGCTGTTCTCGCCGGAAACAAGCTCTCCAGCTTCCAGTTCTGCCGGGCTCTGTGAGCAAGCGTCAGTTCAAGAACCACGGGGCCCCGGACGTCTGCTGCTCACACAGCACACTTGTTAGCGCGACAGCGGAAGCGGTGGAAAGACGTGGCTCGGCTACAAGAGCGGCGGCGGCACAAGCCCTCCGCCGGCCCCGTGCGCTCCACACCCTGTCCCACCCGTCACCGCCTCCGCCCGCAACAGTTTCCACGGAGGGCTGATGGCCGCTGGTACGCACCTTGTTCCTCATCTCCTGGACCTCTTTTGGGTTAGTGTTCAATGGAACAAACAGGTTAGGGACAGCAGAGGTGGAGGTTCTATGTCCATCCTCTTTAGTCCACTGCAAATATCAAGAACAGTTTGAGAAGTCAGAATGGGGACAACGGTATGTGACACCACAGCATCCAATCTGTCCACCGTGTCTCACACCTGGTCATGCATGAACATCACAGAGAATGAACCAATGACCACACCTCCTGTCACCGCAGCAGGGGGATCGGGGCAGGGCATGTGCAAATAGGAACCCGAGTGGTGAGTGACTGGCACACGCCCTCCAGGACGCCCCGCGGGAAACTCGGGCACGGCACAGGCTGACAACCGAGCTCTGCTCCGTGACTCCGCGGGGGGGGGGGGGGGGGCCTTCAGAGCACATTGGTTCACCGCCCTGAGAGTCATCAACGCCAAAGCCGCTGGAAGCATGAGATGGCAGGGTCAGGAAAAGCGATGTGATGTTGCCACCCAGGTGAAGGGAAGGACCGCACCGTGAGGCAGGAGTGGGCATCACCGAAGTTTGGCCCGGAAATAAACTACGGCATTCGAACGCGCTACCGGCATAGCTCGTCCCGCCCCAGGAAATGAGCGTGCAGACGTGTGCACGGCGGCCGCCCGCTGCAGTTTGGGGATGTCGACTATTTTATGTAACTTAACACCTCGGAGTGTTACAAAAACATCCCCAACAGACGTGAGGCGCTTCACGAGTTCGTGTTAGCAGGCCGCTTTAGTCATCAGTGCGGAGCAGCGGCACGCCGCGCCTGTCACATGCGGGTTTTTTGGATCTCCAACCAAAGACGGGGCTTTTCGTCCCACTCGAATTCCTCGGCATGGGGGGGCACTGAACGGTAAACAAGGCCAGCAACGTTATGCCTTTCGGGGCGCTTTCAGGAGGCAGTCGGCGAGCCATAAACCGTAAGGCTTTGAAGAAAGCGACACAACCGGCAAACGCTCAGCCGCCGCGAAGGGGAGTGTGGGATGGGCAGGAGCTGTGAGGTACTCACTGACGGTTATCTTCTCAGATACAAGTAACTCCAGCTCTTTACTAAAAATAGGTTTTAGTCAAAACATTAACCCAACAACCTCAGAAGCTTGAACGCGTCTGAAACTTAAGAACAGTGACTGTGAGTTCACATACCAACCTGCGAGCACCGCCTGGAGTCTGCGCTACCCCGGAACGGTGAAGACCCGCACCTCACGGCCGGCGCGCACGCGCACGGACCGCGCGACCTCACGACCTCACGCGCATGCGCGCCTGCTCCAGCCCACAGCTGCCCCCCCGCGGGTGCTGTGGAAAACCTCATCACAGCCGCTCAGCGCGACGGACTTGTATCAGCAGCAGAAAGTTGGTTTTTAAGCCCACTCCCCTTAACAAGTAAAATAAATAAAAATGAAACAAATGAAACTGGAAAAGAGAAACAAAAGGAGGGAGAGGCAGAGAGGGAGGGCCAAGGCGAGAGGAGAGACGGGCTCGAACGCTGAGCCCCGCCACGTTCACGCGGAGTCTCTGCCCACGTGCCCCGTCTGCTCAGGAGCTCAGAGGCTCTCTCACCAGAGCCACCTGGGGAAGACAGAGCTGTGTTCTTTGGAATAAATCTATAAAGTAAAAACACTGTTATTAGGGGAACAGGAGGCCCCGCCTGCTCACTTGGGGCCCACTGTTTCAGGCCCTCTGACCTAACGTCACGTGGACTGCTACAGAACGAGTCATGCAGAGAGGAGTCTGCCCCGGCCCCCGGCTCTTCACGAGACCCCGTGAGGGGGCCTCCCCAGTCTGGGGCTCGGGAGCCGCTGGACTGTCCGTGGCCAGCTGGGGGTGGGGGGGAGCGGAGTGCAGACGGGTCCGCACAGGGCGTGAGCACCAGGACAGCAGGTATCTCTCAGGGAAGTGCCGGTGGCTCCTGGCGCAACGCACGCCGCAGGGCCTGTCGCGGGGGCCTGCGGGTGGCCTGCGCTGCACGCGGGTCACGCCACACCCAGCAGGAGTCACAAGACTCACCACTATGGCCGTCTACTCACATGCAACAGTCCATGCACAAGGTAGCTGGCTGAGAGCATTCGGAGGCTTTGGGACAGCAAGCAGGGCAGGAGGCTAACGAGAAAGGACGAGGTCAGCTGAGAAAATACCCATGAGACAGAAGGAAAACTGCTTAAGAACACACGGAAGACTTGAAAGCACAGACTGCAGTGACTTCGAGAAACCACTGGAGATTACGACACTGGGATCACAGCTCAAGAAATTTTACGATTCCTTAAATACAATTTGAATTAAATGGCAGCTCCGACTTAGGGGTTAACACACGTAAGTTACTTAGTATCTCTGCGGAGTTAGGTGATGCTGGAGTTACTGAAGACCTAGGACAGATCTTAAGCAGTTTCAAGCAGACAGATTTACTTGAATTACAGCTGATGCATAAAGCAGATTCTGGTTCAGACTAAAGAAGGTTAATGAGGAAGGTTTGCTTTCAATCCAGGTCAGAAGGGCTGGATTCCCAAAGCCTCCGAAGCCCCAGCTACCCAACTTGCTCTACGTCATCTAACTATGAACAGTAAGGTAGGCACAGACCAAGCAGTTGGTAATACAGCTTGGCACGCAGACACCGGACGAGAGAGACTGCAGCAAGGGTTTCACGCGATCGTGTGTAACGTTCGTCCACACCTTAGTCTTCGACTTGGGGCTGCTTCCATTCTGCCCCTCCTCAGAAGCATCGTCGCCCCGGCCAGAGCTCAGCCATCTTGTCTTCTCCCGCTGCTGCTTCTGAACACTGTGTCTGAGAGGGGAGCAAGTGCCCGGGTCCCCGTCACCAGCGAAGGAGTAACCTGTGACATTCGCAGGAGCCTCCACATCGCTGTGTTTTTTAGATTTCTCTCTCAGAGCAGGGTATCGGTAAGGGTAGCCAGTTCTGTAACCCTAGGGGCCAAAGAGACGGAAAGACAGTCACCATTCCAGATCTCGACACAGTGTCACTTTGGAAAACCGTGTGGAAACCCCCAGAAAAGCGGGGCGCGCGCATACCCGACCCCTAGGTGCACGCCAGCAGAGACGCAAGGATGGTCACTAAAACTCTGAAAGCAGCACTGTTCCTAACAGCCCCAGGTCAGAAAGAGCCAGCAACACCTGAGCGGGCCAAGTGAGGAACCCCACACAATGGACTAGGGTCCCTGAATCAGAGCAAACACTCCAGTACCAGGGGTAATATTAGGGTGAATCTCACAAATATGATGCTGAGTCAAAGAAACCAAATGGGAAAGAACACATTGTATTATTCCACTCATAAAAAGGACAAAAGAGGTAAAACCAATGTTTGCTGTAGAAGATAGGACAGTGGTCACCTCTGGGATGGGGTAAGTGCCTGAAAGGAGTACAGGGGGTCCTGAGGTGTTGCTGGGGTGTTTTGTTTGTTTTAAAGTAGGCTCCAGGGGCTCCTGGGTGGCTCAGTCATTGGGCATCTGCCTTCGGCTCAGGTCATGATCCCAGGGTCCTGGGATCGAGCCCCGCATCGGGCTCCCTGCTCAGCCGGGAGCCTGCTTCTCCCTCTCCCACTCCCCCGCTTGTGTTCCCTCTCTTGCTGTGTCTCTCTCTCTCAAATAAATAAATAAAATCTTAAAAAAAAATGAAAAAAGAAAGGCTCCACACCCAACGTGGGGCCTGAACTCCCAACCCTGAGGTCAAGGGTCTCATGCTCTACCAACTGAGCCAGCCAGGCGCCCGGTGCTGCTGTCTTTTGATCTGGGAATTGGTTATACAGTGTGCTCAGTTTCAGAAAGTTAATGAACTGAACACTTAAACAGGGCTTACTTAATGCTGGCTACAGTACAGGCTGTATTAATCAACCTACTTAATTTTTTGTTTACTTTTTAAGATAAAGTTTAGATACTGTGACAATTTGGGGGGAAGGCCAAACAAGTATCCTCGTGACAACTGGTTCCTGGCAAAATTGCTTCACCTTTGACTATAGCAATGTTCGAGTTCAATCTTCCATTCTGCCTCATAACCACTCACTAGGGCCTTAGGACACGGGCCCTGCTAGCTCGCGCCTCTGTAACACACTGTAATGGCACCAAGCCCACGTGCAGGACCAACGTGTGTTCGAGTTCCCACAATCTCTCCAAGGCAAGGATGATGTCTTTTTTTTTTTTTTTTAAGATTTTATTTATTTATTTGAGAGAGAGAGAGAATGAGAGACAGAGAGCATGAGAGGGAGGAGGGTCAGAGGGAGAAGCAGACTCCCTGCCGAGCAGGGATCCTGATGCGGGACTCGATCCCGGGACTCCAGGATCATGACCTGAGCCGAAGGCAGTCGCTTAACCAACTGAGCCACCCAGGCGCCCCCAAGGATGATGTCTTACTCATCCCTCCTATCCACTGCTTAGCATCTGGTGGGTGTGGCATACAGACTTTATGATGACCGCCCCCCATGGTCCCTACCCGCTGTAAGGCCCTCCCTCCTGGAGCACGGGCAGGATCTGACTTGCTTCCAGCCAGCGGAACGTGGCAAAAGTGACTGGATGCATTACTTAAGAGTGTAGCACCCATCTTTTTTTTTTTTTTTTTTTTAAGATTTATTTCAGAGAGAGAGTGCACAAAAGCGCCTGAGCAGGAGGGGCAGAGGGAGAGGAAGAGAGAATCTCAAGCAGACTGTGCCAAGTGCAGAGACTGACATGGGACTCAATCCCACAACCCTGAGATTGTGACCTGAACTAAAACCAAGGGTCAGGAGCTTAACTGACTACACCACCCAGGTGCCCCACGAGTGTAGCACCCATCTTAAGAGAGTCTCTCTGACCATTGCTGGCTCTAAAGAACCAAGCTGCCAGGACTCTTACAGCTGTAAGAAAATGAATCCTGCCACAATCTCAGGGAGCTTGGAAGTGGATTCTCCCCCATCCAGCCTTTTGATTACAATCCAGTCCTGGCCAACATCCTGACTGCAGCCTTTCTTGTGAGACCCTAAGCCAAGAATCTGGTTCAGCCGGCTCCTGACCCACAGCTGCATGTCTGGACCAAGTCATTCACAGCCATGAAGAACAGTGAACAGCAGGAGAATCAGGGGCTGGTCATATAAGAGGGACCATGGCCGGTGCCCTGACTGCCAAGGTGCTTTGGAATCCTTCATATTTCTCCCAATTCAGGAATTTGCTCCCCTTTGGGTGCTCCTTTTCTTTGGGAGGCCACTTTCATTACCAATCATTCCTTTACTACATTAAAAAAAAAAAGGGTGGCGGGCGCCTGGGTGGCTCAGTTGGTTAAGCGACTGCCTTCGGCTCAGGTCATGATCCTGGAGTCCCAGGATCGAGTCCCGCATCGGGCTCCCTGCTCAGCAGGGAGTCTGCTTCTCCCACTGACCCTCCCCCTCTCATGCTCTCTCTCTCTCTCTCTCTAAAATAAATAAATCTTTAAAAAAAAAAAAAAAAGGGTGGTAATAATCCCTAAATGCAGTTGTCGGTGGCTGTTTCTTTTCCCCACCACTACCCTCAGGAAGGTAGGTAAATGTCTATACTGCAGTCTTTCCACTGCTGAGCATGCCCTGTTGAGGAATGATAAAAGATAACAGCTCCGTGGTAAAAAGGCTATCTTCAGAAAAATACAGTTCTTATTAATTCAAGCTTCCTCTTGCTTAGGGAGACATTTGAGTCGTCTCCATGACTCCAGGATAAACCACCAGAACCTCACAAAATTTTATCCTGAAAGAGTAGGATTTCTTATTCTTCCCCTTTAAATGCTGTAATGCCAAAATTAGAGGCAATCCTCGGGCCTCAGACCTGCTATAGGGCTTGGCTTATAGTTAAATATACAGATTTCTTCCTTCTTTGAGAAGTTGGAATTACATCTTGATTTTTCTGGGAAACAATTAAGCATTTCTTCTAACTCTACGTTAAAATACTTCTTACAGTAGGAGAATCTTCCAACTATTATCTACCCTACTCAATTATGGGCAAACATACATGGTTAATCAGAATGTTACATTAAAATGTGGACCATAATCATAATTACTATTTCTTATACACTACACAGCCTTCTCATATCAAAAATGACAATAATCAGGACACCTGAGACACTCAGTTGGTTAAGCGTCTGCCTTCAGCTCAGGTCATGATCCCAGGGTCCTGGGATCAAGTCCTGCATCGGGCTCCCTGCTCAGTGGGGAGCCTGCTTCTCCCTCTGCCTGCCGCTCCCCCTGCTTGTGTGCGCGCAGTCAAATAAATAAATAAATAAATAAATAAATAAATAAATAAATTTTTTTTTAATGACAATAATGACCATGCGCAGTAAGGACACTGAATGCCACACCCTTGTAACGAGCGCTTCACTATTCATCTTTCATCCTTTCTCTCCCTCCTCTAGCATATTAGAGTTATTGCCTAATTCTGGTTTCTCTCCACCTTCAAGAAGGCACTGAGCACACAAGATGTGGTGGGCTGATGTTCTCCATTCTTAGTCCTCCTTCCTGTTCCCTGCCTTAGAGGTCACAGAGCAGTAAGACATCAGAGTGCCTGACAGGAGGAGGGAAGAAGCCACCCCAGCACCCCTGCCTCACCAGGCCCCTCGGGGGAACCTGCCACCCAGGGAGGACACCTGAGCCTCCACTGCCCCCCTGCTACCTAAGGGCAGCTGCTTCCTCCATCTCCTTAGCGAGCTCCGTTCCTAGCCCTGCTTCCCGTGACCAGTCCCAGCCTGTGCCCCATCCCCACCTCTGCAGCCCTCATCACGCTCTGTCAGAACCCAGATCCCAGATGCTCCGCTGCATCTGGGATTGTGTCCCTCTCTCCGGCTAGGTCATGCACTCCTCGTGTCCTATTAGCAGCTACAGGCTCAAGAGCAGATGGTCAGTTAATGCAATCCAATGCATTCAGAAGTTATGGAAGATTCTGCTCTCTCTGTTCCTTCCTCACTAACAAATCCAGCCTCTGAGGACACCTGGCACACCCGGAATCAGATATTCTTTTAGTTCCAAAATCTTTGAGAAAGTTAAACTTCCTGCCTCCTGAAACCACCTACCCCATCCGTTACCCGGTCCAACAGTCAGGACATTCTCTTGTTAGGCTGGAACGTGCCCCACAGGCCCTGGTGCTGCTGTCGACAGCGCCCAGAACACCATGGCAACGCACGGGGACTCCAGCCTTCCTAAGGCCTCTCGCTCCCGTGCTCCTGGGACAGGTCCTCGTGTCTCCACTGCCTAATGTCATGTGGCAAGAGGATGGACTCTCTCGAACCCCATCTAAACAGTGTGACACGGCAGCAGGCACAGGGCCCAAAGTCTCTGGAGGACAGAATCGTCTGCCTTACAATGCCTTGTTCTGAGTATCTGAAGAACCTGCTCACACCAGGAAGGCATATCCGTACCCCTCACCCCCCTGCAGTGTCTTCGGTCGCACAGACACCTTCCTTCTCCCAACTCAGCCTACCACAATTTTACCTACTCTTTGAGGTCATTTCCAAGTGACATCCACTTGGTGGATGTTTCCACCAAGTTTCCTCCCTGATCCTTGCCAAAGGATGAGGTCCCTCACTGAACCCTCTAACACAGACCACATCCTGCTGGGTATCATCCGAATAGCCCTAGTATGCTGAAAACACCACGGTCCCAGCTTCCATGCGGTGCTGGATTCTGTGTCCCTGCGATATGGAGGAGGGGGTCTCCCACACAATGAATCAGCAGCAAATGTCTGTGGAACACAGTAATCGGGACCCATGTAGCTAGAACTTACTGGGTTTTTGTTTTTGTTTTTGTTTTTGTTTTTAAGATTTTATTTATTTATTTATTTGACAGAGAGAGACACACAGCGAGAGAGGGAACACAGCAGGGGGAGAGGGAGAAGCAGAGCGGGGAGCCCGATGCGGGGCTCGATCCCAGGACCCTGGGATCATGACCTGAGCCGAAGGCAGACGCTTAACGACTGAGCCACCCAGGCGCCCCTAGAACTTACTGTTAAAACAAAAAGCGAAACACTCGGCTAGCTGATAAGAAAGCACCCCCCCCACGCCCCTCCCCAGCCTGCCTGTGGGAGGACGGGTGCTGTGCTCACTGCTACCCCAGGGGTGACCTAGCCGCTCCCGAGTAGAGCACGCTCTAGTGCTCTTGTCCCCACACCGTCCAAAGGCGATTCTTCTCAAACAACAAAGGAACACAAGAAACCCTCCCCTCTGTATTTTATCGTGACTTAGGAGTTCAATTGCCCTGGTGCTTCTTCATGATTTTTGAGGGTGAAAGCACTCAGATACCACACAAAGACAGCAATTTCACTTGCTATAAAAACACCACGCTGCTGCTTTCAGAACAAAAGCCTTATTGTCAGGTGGTAACAACGTTCTTACCAGATTATCGAGCATCCGCATGAGGGCTTCAAATTCCTGCTCGCCAATCTGCCACTTGGGAGGTGAGCTGGTGCCCTCCCCAGCCGGGGACCCCGGGGAACGGGATTTGGCTTTGTACTTGCCAGGATCGAGGAGGACTAAGTTGTCTGGCCCTCCTGAACTGGCCAGAGTTCGAACCTTTTCCAAAACAAGCAAATAGTACAGTTTGAGTTCCTTACTGACGGCAAGAGGATCAGATGAGATGATGACAAGAGATTACTCAAACAGAAATGTAGTTCTCAGAAGAAACCAAGTCATCAGAGTGTAAGAATAAAAAACGGAGGATGGACAGAGACAGGCTATCCACACACAAGGTCATTTTCAGAAGCTCTTCTTTAGCAAAACAAAGATACTGGGCACTCATGCTTGGAGGAGAAAATGGGGAAACAATGCCCTTTTTAAGGCTGTATGAAGGAGCCTGGGGACTGCAGTGCTGCCCAGATGGAAGTCAAGGTACCAGTGGGGAGAGCACAGACTTGGGGTTGAACAGAGCTGGCTCAGTGGCGCCTGGGCAAGTCTCTCCCCTCTCTGTACCTGCTTCTCCATGGATAGCACCACGTGGGGCAAATGAAATAACATGTAAATAAAGCATCTGATACCGGGGCTGGCACACACTAGCACTCCATAAATGGTGGTGACTTATGTATTTGAATAACAAAAAACTAGAAATGGAAAGCCCAGTAATCACTGAAATGGCATTTGTTCTGGGCAATTTCCAAATCTACCAGCTCATATTGGGCAAAGAGATTATGCAAAGACTCATTCCTACAAAACAAGTATCAAAAATCTACAAGAACCCTGCAAACGCCCAAATAAGCCACAGCCAGCAGAGAGCGGCCGCCCCCTACCTGGATCTCACACGCGACCACCAGGTTATGGATATAGTAGAAGGCCTCCTCAACGCTCCCTCCAACCGACACGAGCCCGTGATTCCGGAGAATAAGAACCTGTGGAGAAACACAAAAGCTCGAGGGAGCTAGTCAAGAAGACAGCTACTTTGACTTTTTTCTTCTTTCCTCTAGAATTTAAATGCCAGATTAGATGCCTACTGACCTTGCTTTTAGGCCCCAAGTTTTTCTGAATTAATACTTTTTCCTCCTCCTCAACCAGAATCCCATGATAATCATGGTAAGCCACTTCTCCAAGGGAAAGTGCCTCCGGGGAGATTGGCAAGAGGCCACATTTCATCGCAGAGACCTAGAGAACAAGCAGTCACCATGAATGAAGGCAAATCGACAGTCATACATTGATGACGTGGCAAACGCTTTCCTCAAAGAAATAAAAAGGGGAACATATTTTATTTTGTTCTCTTCTCAAATAAACGAACCTATGAACTTAAGATGAACTTCTGGGGCTTACTACCAATGTACACTTAAAAATCAAAGGCATCACAACGCTGGGAGAGCCTCAAAAGAAATTCCACATCTTTCTGGACTTCTCCCACACTGATCGTAACACTGTATGAGCTCAGGCTTCCTGGCAAGATGAGCCCGGGCCCTACTGTGAGGAGAGACAAGGGCTCCCTCTGACTGAGCCATGACCCTGCAAAGAGGGGGTCTGGACATGCTGTAAGGTTCTGACGCACTTGTCATCTCGGGTTGTAGGGGAGACCGAAAACTGGAATGTAGATAAAACCAATTTCTGAAGTTTAGAATAATTATGCTGTCTAAGTTCTCTTCTATTGCAATAAAACAATCTTAAATGTTCATATAGGCCTTAGGTTTCCTTAACGTTCCCAAATGGACTTTGGAACGTGCTAATCTTGAAGGTTTTCTACCTCGACTAACAGGCTCCAAAGATTCCAATAATATCCACACAAAAGTTCATCTAAAAGACACCACCGTGAGAAAGGCTACACCACATGAAATCCCACTCACGGCATCAGCCTTCCCAGGAGAAGAAATTTCCAAGAGAAGTGACTTGGTATGTTTTAAGACAAATTACATGGTAAGCTGTTTGCAACCATTTTCGCAAAGGTACCTCTAACATTAAAATGCACGGACTTTTTGTGGTTGGAAGAGCACGCATTTTTTTAGAAAAAATTTTCAGAAAATGATAGCTCTAATAAAACTCTTATGTTGATATCTAGAACCACATATTCAAAGTAAAATAAATAAGCCAGATAGATCTAACATTCATCAAAACAATCTAATATGCATGACACTGAAACATCAAGATAGGTGAAAATTCAGCATTACTGATTCCATGAGGTTATGTGTGGTACAAACAAATAAGCCCAGAAAGTCATTAAAGTACATAACTGGTGATAAAAAGCCAATTCTGGATAGTTGTAGTACCAACAACTGGAATGGAACAGGCTAGACCTGTGGGCACCAGAAGGGCCCAGGCGTGGTGACCGAGCTGGGGCGGGCTCTGGGGAAGCTCCGGGCTTGGAGGCCAGCTCTCCTAATAGCCTACAAGCTCTGTGCCTTCATCCTGCAACAGCTGCTCCTCCTCTCCGTCCTATCATGATCCAGCCCAGGCGTCTGCTGGCTCCAGGCAGGCATCTAGGGGCTTCTAGGCCTCAACCTCCCCCTCTCCCTCCTGGCTCCTCCCCAGGGACCATCAGCAGGCCCAGGTCTCCTGCATCCCACTAGCATTTCCCTGAGCCCACAGCACCCTCCCCCTGCAGCCTGTCTGGGCCCCTCCCTCCCCACCCTCTTCACAGACAAGGTGTCCGCTTCTGGCCCTCCCTCTGCAGCTCCCAGCGGTCTTCCACACACTGAAGTCTGACCTCCCCCCTCAACTCGCTCCGAGTTTCTGGTTTCTGTTAAGTCTAATGGACACTTTCAGATTCACACAGGTTTTCCAAAACTAGAGAGTGTATGGACCCCTTAAAAGAAAAAAAAAATCTTTTAAGAAAGTCAAACTTAGTAAAAGACCTTTTTTACTCCAACAAAATTAGGCTTATTGACTTGTTGCCTCAAGAGAGCACAACTGTGAGGAAGTGTGAAGTGCCTTTCACTAAACAGCTTCAAACTCTGGGTCGCTACCCGAGCAGCGCACTCACCGCGGCCCCTGCTGGGGTGTGGATGTGCACCACGCACTTCACGTCCGGTCGCGCAGCATAAATGGCAGAGTGTAACACAAAGCCAGCCTGATTTACGCCCAGATTAGTGCTTCCACGATCTACTACATCTCCTTGTATATTGATTTTAACCTGAGAATAAGCAAATAGAAATTTAAAATGTCAAGAGGATTTCCCATCCAAGTACTAAGCAGGCCTGACCCTGCTTAGCTTCCGAGGATTTCAAATGACCCTTCCTAGAAATTATTTAAACCAAAGTTTAAAGTTTTTGTAAGTAATTCTAAAGTTTTTCTCTGAGTTTATCACACAAAACATAAACTTCTTCCTCTTTCTTAGGTTTTACATGTCTCATGGGGATTAAAAGGTGTTTAATTATCGACTATGACCTAAACATATGTGATGTCCAAGAGGAAAAGGATATTCTTACCAAACTGGATGCAGTCACTTCACTATAGAGAAGTCCAAAGGGAACAATGAGGAAATGTTCCTGCTCAGAGCTCACTCTGGTCTGTAAGGAAAATTGCTGAGTCAGCTCAAAAATCCAACTGATATTATTTGCATCTCTATCCATCCATAAACTCACAGGTTTGCTGTACGCATTCTGAGAGCTACGTGGGAAAGCCTGTAAGTACAGCATCTCTCATGGAGCTAAGAGATACCAGAAGCTTTCAGCATTACACTGTAGTAAACTTCTCAGGTACATAAGTGCATCTTGGTTGCATTCATGACAACTGACTTTATAAAGAAGAAACCTGGTGGCTACCAAGCCAGTACCACATGCAGAAAGGCGCCACTCCTCAGGCGTATCATAGTGAAAACCAAAACTTCCTTTTGTCAAAATGGACTTTGTCTTTAGTGCTCAAAACCTACAGACTAGTGAACAATCCTAACCATCACAAACAACAGAAAGCTCTTCCTTACGGCCTGATGGATTTCAAAGTCCCAACACCACCACATCACCGGGCCCCTGGTCAGTCTGCTCCCTCCTCGACAGCTTTCTTTCCACAATTCATTCAGTACCGATGTGGCACATGCTACGTACCTGTGTTGGATGCTAGTAATACCACAGGAGAAAAGAGTCCTGCCCTCCAAAAAGTCAGTTTGGCTTTTATGATGATTTTGGGAGACTCAAATGATTTCCCAAAGCCATCATACTGGAATGCGTTCACTGCTGGGCTAAGAACTCCAATGGCGATGAGGCAGGTGGAGTGTCGCATTCGTGGGAAAGGACTTCCGGTGTTTAGCCCAACTTCCTAACCAGTGTAGTGACTCCTGTACAGGCCTGAACAGAAGCACACACAGGGTCTGCTGGGGCAGGTGTCATGACGGGCTCACCACGTCCTCACTTGGCCTCCTCGTTTCTTCATTCAGCAAACAGTTACTGACCGCCAACTCCATCACAGGGGCTGGGGTGCAGATGGAAATAAAGCTAGAGACCTGGTCATCAAATGTTCTCTCATACTGAGCAGAAATCTGTCCCTCTGAGTTTCTCATCACTCTTTCTAGTATGCAACACAGAACAAACCCAACCCCCCACTTCTACAATTTAGTTCTCAGGGGCGCCTGGGTGGCTCAGTTGGTTAAGCTACTGCCTTCGGCTCAGGTCATGATCCCAGGGTCCTGGGATCGAGCCCCGCATCGGGCTCCCTGCTTGGAGGGAAGCCTGCTTCTCCCTTTCCCACTCCCCCTGCTTGTGTTCCCTCTCTCGCTGTCTCTCTCTGTGTCAAATAAATAAATAAAATCTTTAAAAAAAAATTTAAAAAAAATACAATTTAGTTCTCAGATACCTGAAACTACCCATCCTCCTCACGTCACCGTCGTGCTAAACTCACTTGACTCCCAAAGTATAGCATAATTCCAATCCACAATCACGTAAGACCTTAGTTAGAATCCTAGCTCTGCTAAGTATGGGCTAGGTGGCTTTGGGACCCTGGGTTCCTGGTCTCCTTATCCTTAAAGAGGGGATGATAAGAGCTCGTACTCACAATACAGCTCTCAGTAAATGGCATCTCCACACGAGAACCAGTGGTAGTAGGAGCAGCATGAATGAATGAATGAATGAATGAATGAATGAATGAACCTGTTCTAAATCCACCTCCATGACATCCACTCTCTAAATCCCCATTTCCCCGTTCTCTGCTCTCCTGGTTGTTTCAAAAATGCACGTGTGATTTCCACCTTTCCCGAAAATATTTTCCCATTAATGGTGAGTTAGCAAGGCTTATTTCTAAAGTCAGTTCTTATAGTTTAAAAAGCGTGCATCTTTTTAACTATCTAAAACAAAACTAACTATACAATTGTCCCAATTCCCAAACTGGGTCAAAACAGAAAACAAGGCATTCCTTTGTTTTTTTGTTGGTTGGAATGAAAAATAAGGTTGGAAATAAGGAAAAATCAAACATCAGATATTTTTACTTACTTTAACAGCTTTTTTCTAGCAACAAAGTATAAAGAGTGTTTAGAGGGTACGTGTACAATTTAAATATAATAATAAATCAAACACCCTCTAGTATCCCAGAAGCTTGTCTCTTCCCTCATTCCACAGAAGTAACCACTATCCTGAATTATGTGTTAAGCATCTTCTTCCTTGACCTTACAGATTTACCTAATATATGTTCATCCCAAAGCCAAATCTTGTTTAATTTTTATCTACTTATGAACTTCAAATAATTAAAATCATACTGTACTTCTCAGTGACCTTTCCTTCTCAACACTATTTCTGAGATTCCTCCACATTATGATATGCATGGCTATCCTTTATTCACGGTCACTGATGCACGGCGTCCACTGGATGAATATACAATGAATGTGTCCATTCTTCTGTCAAAGGAGCCCATGGCTCCTGTTCTGCTACTAAACACAATGCTTCTGTGAACGCTCTTGTACCTGTCTCCTAGTATACATGGTCAGGTTTTTCAGGGACACTAAATTATCTCCCAAAGGGCCTAATTAAATGTATACTCCTGCCAGTAGCATATGTTATCTCCGTGCTTCTACTTTAAAAATTAAAATCTAGGGGTGCCTGGGTGGCTCAGTCGGTTGAGCGTCTGGCTCTTGCTTTCAGCTCGGGTCATGATCTCGGGGTCCTGGGATCAAGCCCCAAGTCGGGCTCTCTGCTCAGCAGGCAGTCTGCTTCTCCCTCTCCCTCTGCCCCTCCCCCTGCTCATGCTCTCTCTCACTTGCTCTCTCAAATAAAAATAAATCTCAAAAAAAAAAAAAAAAGAGCCTAGCAAATCTACACATTTTAATGGAAAAAGCTTAAAATACACTTGTGAGTTGGATGCTTAACCAAGTGACCCACTCAGGCGCCCCAGCACTTTTTCCTTTTTTGCTTCAGACTCAAAAAATTGTATATTTTAAGGAGAGGTCATGATCTCAGGGTTGTGAGATCAAACCAGCACCTGGCTCCATGCTGGGTGTGAAGCCTGCTTGAGATTCCCTCTTTTTCTCTCCTTCTGCCCCTCCCCCCTCCCCCACGCACACACACACTCTCTCTAAAATAAACAAGAGCAGCAATGTCTGCAATAGCCAAACTGTGGAAAGAGCTGAGATGCCCTTCAAGAGATGAATGGATAAAGAAGATGTGATCCATATATACAATGGAAGATTACTCAGCCATCAGAAAGGATGAATACCCAACTTTTACATCAACATGGATGGGACTGGAGGAGATTATGCTAAGTGAAATAAGTCAAGCAGAGAAAGTCAATTATCATATGGTTTCACTTATTTGTGGAACTTAAGGAATAGCATGGAGGACACTAGAAGGAAGGGGAAAATGAAGCGGGGGAAATTGGAGGGAGAGATGAACCATGAGAGACTATGGACTTTAAGAAACAAACTGAGGGTAATAGAGGGGAGGGGGGATAGGGGGCTGGGTTAGCCCGGTGATGGGTATTAAGGAGGGCACGTACTGCATGGAGCACGGGGTGTTATACAAAAACAATGAATCATGCATCACTACATCAAAAATTAATGATGATTATGGTGATTAACATAATAAAATTTAAAAATAAGATAAATCTTTAAAAAATAAAAGCAAAAGTACTAAATATAGGTGTGAAATGAACAAGAGCAGATGATATCTGCAAGTAAATTTCCAACGGGCTGGTGCTACCCTCACTTTGAATCTTCCTGCATACCTGATGCCCCTTGTCTGTCCACAAGGACTGAGCACTCACGTAGCAGATTTTAAGATCACTCCCTGAAAACCAAAGACACCCAACACAGCGTCTCTGGCAAAGATCTATACCACGTCCCAGAAGCACAGCACACTGGCCACAAAGGTGGGCTCCAGACCTCCTCCCACGAGGCTTAGCACTCCCCGGAGTCCACACTGGAGCTGAACCTAGCACCACTACCACCAAGAGGCATTTAGAGACGGAAAGGCCTCCGCATTAGCTAAGCACCACCACGAGGAAAAGTCCAGCTCATGTGCTAACTGGGCCACCCTGGCTTCTGACACCCCCAAAGCTTCTCAAAACCTGATGCAATCTTAAGACAGAGATCTAATTCAGACAATCATTTCCAATCCTCTAATGCCTGCTAGCACTCTTAACTCCCTTCAGCAGAAAATCCCTAGGCCCTTTTTCAAAGAAAGGGCACAATGACCTGTTAGCACTTTTTGGTTGCACTGACAAATACTGTTAACATTTCTTTTCTGTTAAGAGTTTATATAGTAACACTTAGATTGTAAAACAAAAAATGAATGCCATAAATAGTTTAAAAAAAAAAAACTTCCTTCCTCAAAGATTCTCTAGTTCACAAGACACAGGAAATATTTTTGCGCTTCAGTATCTTTTTTACTCAGTATTAAAAGCCACACAGATCATCTACAAAAGAGTGAGCATTTAACTAATGTTTTAATTTTGCCAAGTCCTAAATAAAGGGGGTGATGGGTGGGAAAAGCAATTTCAGCAATTTAAACAGCATTCATACGGGACTACTGGTAAACAGCATTTTAAAACCCCCAAAGAATGTGAAGCTGTTAATAAAGCCAAGGATTACATTTCTGATTATAGATGTAATATTTTCATGGGACAAATTTTTAGCCAACCATTGAGCATTAAATCTCTACACAGAGCACTCTGTCAAGTAGGATCAGTCACAGATGCAGCAATTTTCACGCAGGCACAAGGAACAGAACTGGCACCTTTGGCAGGCTAAGTGGACCCTCTGACCAAACATCACAAGGCACCATGGAGTTCTTGTTCAGTATTTTTACTGAGGCCAGATTTCGGTACTGTGTGCCTACAGAGGCCCCCTTCACAGACTCAGTATTCCTGTGAGTGGAGATGAACGGCAGACAAGCAAATGGAAAGTATGGATGATGGTAACTGCTTTGGGGGAAATGAAGCAGGCGTTAGGGTGGAGGTAACATCCTACAGGCCTGACAGTGTGGATACAACAGGGCCAGGTGTGCATTTTGAAACGTGAACTTTAACAGCAACGTGGGGAAGAGACGGAGGGGAGGGTAATGCAGCATCTCTGGCAAAGATCCATACCACGTCCCGGAAGCACAGCACACTGGCCACAAAGGTGGGCTCCAGACTTCCTACTCGGAGGCTTAGCACTCCCTGCAGTCTACAATGGAGCAAACCTAGCACCACTACCAGTCCATGTGTGAAAATCACCTACATGTGTGCTGGGTATGGAGAAAAGGGTCAAACAATCTAAACGGCTGTTAACATCAGTGACCCCAAGGGAGGTGAAAGTACCGGCAAGACTGACTTCTATAGACATCCGTGGGAGGTACACTTATTACTAGAAGTAGGCACTATATTAATAATTTGAAATGTCCAATAACAAATTCAATGAAGAAACAGAGATTGGAACAAATGTAAAAGTCAGAGAAAGAGGTTATCTCCTCAGAAGAGCAGAGAAGAAAACAGAAACCTGACAAGGCATTAGGAATCAAAGAAGGCAAGAGGGGGTGAAACTCCAACTGGGAAACAAAGTTTGGCTGCAGGTAGGGAAGAGGCAGTCAGGCACTCCCATATGCTGTGACACGCTGTGCTCATTTGCTAGGAGAAAAGAGGTCAGGAGTTTCGTGGACAGTAGAAAGAGCAGAGAAACACTAGTGAGCTTCTAAGTGAGACGTCCTACAGTGCCAGGCAGCATTGGGGGTCCATTTGAAATTGGGGCTGCAGTCTAAGGAGAAAGCCAAGAGGCTATGTCGAGGCTCCCTGCAGCAGGGTCTGGTGCTCAGGGGCAGGGAGGGATAGCACAGAATTGGCAAGGAGTGTCACGGACAGGATGCACCAAGCTGGACCAAACGGAGGAAATATGGGCCAGTGGCTTGGCATGTAGAAAGGAAGAGCCACAAAGGCAGGACTTGTCCCACTCAATGATAGAACCCCAGAGTTA
Organism: Neomonachus schauinslandi; assembly: GCF_002201575.2. Classification (NCBI taxonomy): domain Eukaryota; kingdom Metazoa; phylum Chordata; class Mammalia; order Carnivora; family Phocidae; genus Neomonachus; species Neomonachus schauinslandi. The sequence goes on from NC_058404.1 coordinate 201,847,785, forward strand.
GAACAACGCTTGGTACAGAATCAATATTCACAGCCGACACCCAGTAAATATTTACTGCAAGAAGAAAATGGAAGTCCTGATAATGTTAAAAATAGCTAAAACTACAGCAGCTAAAGAAAAAACTATGAGAAATAGAAGACTTGTGTCAGAACAGGAAAGAAAACATCTTCATTCTTAGGTTTTTAGGCATAAAAAGAATTTGAGCAACTGCCTGTACACTAGCTCCCCCTTATCCGTGGGAGAGACATTCCAAGACCCCCAATAGATGCCTGAAACCACAGACATACCGACAATTCTACCAAACCAAACATACGTGTTTTCACCTATGCATACATACCTGTGATAAAGTCTAATTTACGAATTAGGCACAGCAAGAGATTAACAACAGTAACGAATGAATAATAAACTAGAATAAGTATAACAATACACCACAATGAAAGTTGTGTGAATATGGTCTCTCTCTCTCTCTCTCTCAAAATGTCTTACCGCCCTGTGCTCATCCTTCTTCTTGTGATGATGTAAGGTGATCAAAAGCCCCCATGAGGAGATGCAGGAGGTGAGAGACGTGGGTGTGTGATGCAGCAAAAGGCTACTACTGACCTTCTGACGATACACCAGAAGGAGGGCCATGTGCTTCCAGACTGGCCGACTGCATGTTTAACTGAAGCTGCAGAAAGCGAAACCCCAGGTAACAGGGGACCACTATACTTTGGCAAACACTCATTTATTAGGTTAGCATGCAAGAAAAGAGTTTTAAAGAACTACCATCCTCATAATTTTTTATTCAAACTACATAATTCTCAAGATTATTATACTCTGCAGTCAGGAATGAGAAAGAAGGTGTTCCAAGATTTACTTCAGCTCAATCGACTCCCCTCTCTTACTAAACAGGAAGAGGTGGTGCCAGACACGTAATATTCCATTTATCACTCAGTTACTACCCCATTTAATACTCACTGTGATATGATTGTAGATAAGCTGAGACCATCCAAAGAGATCTGCCAGCCGGTAAAATGCTGCCAACTTACACCGCAATAATTTCTCCCCTTTGTCATAGGCAATCGAATCAGATCCTCTCAGGTCATTCACAGGGGTCACCATACCAAGACCTGAAATAGAAAAGAAACAAACTCAAACACTTACTACTTCTTATGAAACTTAAAACAAGTAATAATAATTCTGAGATATTAATCTTCCACACCAGGTCATGAAGTCTCAAAAACTTCAGAGACTATTTCATCAAGATCATGTTCCCCAACATTAATACAATTAAGCTAGAAATCAAGAACAAAACAGTAGCAAAATTTGTGGTATGCAATAAAGCAATGCTTTAGAAGAAAACTTCCAGTAATAAACATATATATTAGAAGAGTTTTTTAAAAAATGATCTACATTTCACCTTATGAAACTAAAAAAAAAAGCTAAATCCAAAAATAATAATTAAAAAAAAAAGAAGAAGGATAAAAGGAGATATCAATCAAACAGAAAAATAACAGGGGCGCCTGGGGGGCTCAGTCGTTAAGCGTCTGCCTTCAGCTCAGGTCATGGTCCCAGGGTCCTGGGATCGAGCCCCGCATCGGGCTCCCCACTCCGCAGGAAGCCTGCTTCTCCCTCTCCCACTCCCCCTGCTTGTGTTCCTGCTCTTGTTATCTCTCTCTCTGTCAAATAAATAAATAAAATCTTAAAAAAACAGAAAAATAACAGAGGTGGGGTGCCTGGGTGGTGCTGTCGGTTAGGCATCAGACTCTTGGTTTAGGCTCAGGTCATGATCTCAGGGACATGGGATACAGCCCGCATCGGGCTCCACGCTCAGTGGGGGGTCTGCTGGAGATTCCCTTTCCCTCTCCCTCTGCCCACCCCCCACACACATGCTCATGTTCTCTCTCTCAAAAATAAATAAATCTTTAAAAAAAGAAAAAGAATAGAGGAAAATGGATTTAATCTTGAGAGATTAAAAACAAAATAATGAGGGGCGCCTGGGTGGCTCAGTCGTTAAGCATCTGCCTTTGGCTCAGGTCATGGTCCCAGGGTCCTGGGATCCAGCCCCACATCGGGCTCCCTGCTCTGCGGGAAGCCTGCTTCTCCCTCCCCCACTCCCCCTGCTTGTGTTCCCTCTCTCGCTGTGTCTCTCTTTGTCAAATAAATAAATAAAATCTTTTAAAAAAAATAAAATAAATAAAAACAAAATAAAAACAAAACAATGAAATAAAAAGAAATGATACATGAGGGGCGCCTGGGTGTCTCAGTCGTTAAGCGTCTGCCTTCGGCTCAGGTCATGATCCCAGGGTCCTGGGATGGAGCCCCACATTGGGCTCCCTGTTCCACGGGAAGCCTGCTTCTCCCTTTCCACCCCCACCCCCCCGGCTTGTGTTCCCTCTCTCACTGTCTCTCTCCCTCTCTCTGTCAAAATACATACATAAAATCTTAAAAAAAAAAAAGAAAAGAAACATGAAATGAAATAAAACAAAATAAAATACACCTCTAGGCAGACTCAACAAAACACGGCAGAGGTAGAAGTCACCAGTATGAAGCAATGGAGAGGGGACATCACTACACATCCTACAGATATTAAAAGAATATTAACAGGATAATATGAACAACTATACCAGAAAACGTTTTAACTTACACAAAACAGACAAAATCCTAGAAAGACACAAGCTACCAAAGCTCACTCCAGAAGAAACAGTACATCCTGAATAGCCCTCTTTCCATTAAGCTGAATTTGCAGTTAAAAATGTTTCCATAAAGGGGTGCCTGGGTGGCTCAGTTGGTTAAGCAACTGCCTTCAGCTCAGGTCATGATCCTGGAGTCCCGGGATCGAGTCCCACATCGGGCTCCCTGCTCGGCAGGGAGTCTGCTTCTCCCTCTGACCCTCCCCCCTCTCATGCTCTCTCTCTCTCAAATAAATAAATAAAATCTTTAAAAAAAAAAAAAAAATGTTTCCATAAAGAAAACTCCCTGCCCAGGGGTGTTTGGAGGCTCAGTGAGTAAAGTGTCCCACTCTTGATTTCAGCTCAGGTTGTGATCTTGGGGTTGTGGGATCAAGCCCCACATGGGGCTCTGTGCTCAGGATGGAGTCTGCTTGGTATTCTTTCCCTCTCCCTCCCCCTCCCCCTCAGCCTCTCTCCCCTCTCCAGGAGCTCCCTCTCTCTAAAATAAATAAATAAATAAAATCTTTTTTAAGAAAAAGAAAACTCCAGGCCCAGGTGACATCAGCGTGAATACTACCACACATTTAAGTAAAAAATAATACCAATTCTATACAAACTCTTCTCAAAAGTTCTACACAAATTCTTGCAGAAACACTTTCAAATCCACCCTATCAGGCCCAGCATTACGTTGTTATCAAAACCATACAAAGACATTATGTTGCATGACATCACAAGAAAAAACAGACCAGGGGCGCCTGGGTGGCTCAGTCGGTTAAGCGACTGCCTTCGGCTCAGGTCATGATCCTGGAGTCCCGGGATCGAGTCCCATATCGGGCTCCTTGCTCAGCAGGGGGTCTGCTTCTCCCTCTGACCCTCCCCCCTCTCATGTGCTCTCTCTCTCTCATTCTCTCTCTCAAATAAATAAATAAAATCTTTAAAAAAAAAACAGACCAGTATCTCTCATGAACAGACTAAAAATTACTTAACAAAATTTTAGCAAATAGTCCAGCAATAAATAGAATAACACATCATGATAGGAATAAGAGGGGATTATCTCAGGCATACAAAATTGGTTCAGCATTCAAAAAGCAATAAATATAATTCACTATATTGAACTAAAGAAGAAAAACCATGGGATCATTTTAATAGATACAGGAAGAGAATTTCACAAAATTCAACATCCATTTAAAAACCTCTCCACAAATTAGGAAGAGAAGGTAATGTCCTCAACTTGATAAGGGACATCTACAAAAAACCTACCACTAACATAATGATGAAAGACTGAATGTTTTTCTCCCAAAATCAGGAAGTAGGCAAGAATGTATACTCTGGCATTCTTACTGAATACTATACTGGGGATTCTCACCCATGCAATAAGGCAAGAAAAAGGAAAACAAACAAGCAAAAACATACATACAGGAAAGGAAGGGGAAAAAAAAGTATTTGTATGACTCCTCATTACATCTTGCTAGATTTGAAACTTTCCTTGTTAATTATAAACTATCTTAAGCATACAGAAAAATATAGAGAATACAAAAACCACCTATTATCTTGATTTAACATAGGTCAACCACCTACTTTAGATCTTTAATTCTTAAAAATTGCTTTTTAGAAGAGTTTCAGAAGATGGTAGCAGTGATAGTATAGTTTTTGAATCTTATTAAATCTCTATCCCAACCCTACACAAAAAAATTAGCTAGACCAACTAAGATATCAAAGCCAAAAACCTAAGGATGATATCTACAACACTAGGTAATAAGGTAGACCCATGAAACTGAAAATATAATTGGGTAGGATTGACATAGACAGAGTGTAGGACATCAGCATCTCTGTAGGAGGAAGCAGAGGGAATCATGGGCCATTTGCCAAACTCCCAAAAGAACTACCAGGAACTTACTACAAAGCTCAGAGGGCCAATTTGAGAACAGCAGCTGAAACCAAGAGCTCTGCACACATAAATCCTTAAAAATTCTCCAAACTAGCCATTTAAAATTGACTTTCAGGACAAAGTCTCACACTAAGAAATCTGTGGTAATTAGAACCCAAACTGACTAGCACAGAACTACTAAGAAAACAGGCGAAGAGTCCAGATAAAAGCAAGGAAGGGAAACAGAACCCAATTGCTTCAATAAACTGCCGTATTTTGTAGCACTTCACAAAAACAACAGAAGAGGGAGCTCTAGAGCCATGACATTAGAAAAGCTTTCCTGAACCAGAAACCTCCAAGAAAACTAATTTCACGTAATAATGAACAGAAAGGGGTGCCTGGGTGGCTCAGTCGTTAAGCATCTGCCTTCGGCTCAGGTCATGATCCCAGGGTCCTGGCACTGAGCTCCACCATTGGGCTCTGTGGTCAGTGGGCAGTCTGCTTGTCCTTCTCCCTCTCCTTCTGCCCCTCTCTCCCCCTGCTTGTGCTCTAAAATAAATAAACAAAAATCTTTTTAAAAAAAATGAACAGAAAAATATCATGATCAAATACCATACAAAAATTATATCAAGAAAAAAGAGGAGAATCACATCCCTACAGATAGAAAGACATGTCTACAAAAGAAAATTATAACCTGTTATTTCATAACATGGTAAAGCAAGGTATTAAGAAAACAATAAAAGATAGGAAAAAACATTTAATATAATTAGAAAAACTCAGAAATGAGGGCTAGAACATAAAAGGAGTTAGATATAAATGAAAATATAATTTTATTTATTTTATTTTTTTTTAAGATTTTTTATTTATTTATTCATAAGAGACAGAGAGAGAGAGAGAGAGAGAGAGAGAGGCAGAGGGAGAAGCAGGCTCCCTGCTGAGCAGGGAGCCCGATGCGGGACTCGATCCCAGGAGTCTGGAATCATGACCTGAGCCGAAGGCAGATGCTTAACCATCTGAGCCACCCAGGCGCCCGAAAATATAATTTTAAAAATAAATACTAAACTCAAAGTAGAAGAAAAGAATGTGAAAAGGAGAATTTTTTCAAATCATAAAGAAATGAAGCAATAAACTGGACTTGAGAACAAGTGACAGTTAAAGAAGACAAAGAAACTCCAACATGCACACAACAGAGTCTGGGCGGTAGGAAACAAAAGGGAACAGGATAAACACTAAAAACCAATTCAATGTTGCTATAACACGAAAGATCTGGAAGAGCATGTCATCTGAGAAAATTAACCAGGATGACTGATGCTAAGACATATTCTGGTAAAACTGCTGGTCTCTAAAGAAAAAGCAAAGTACTCTGAACATCCAGAAAAAGAGACCAAGTCACCTACATGGAAAGATGATCTTCAATTTTAACAGCAATGCTTTGAGCCAGAAGAAAATTATCTATTTAAAATACATAAATAGGAAATGTGAGTCTAGGGTCTAACTAACCAAACCAAATTCATATGGCCACATAAAGGCCACAGCACGGCAAGAACTCGGAGTACTGTTTCCACAAGCGCTTCCTGAGAAGGCTACTGCAAAAGGCACCTCAGGCAACCAAAATGAGTAGGGGTACACTGATACGAGATGGCGCTGAGCATTAAATATATATTTATTACAGAATGAAGTTGTTAATTATAATACTAAATGAGTGTTATAAGAGGGAGATCATGTTGTGTAATGGTTATATGCTCTGACAACATATAATGTAACTATTTTCAATCATGAAGAGAGAACATATTATTGGTAGAGTATCACTATTGTGTGTGATATATGGGAAAAACAAATGAGTGATTATGTACTATTCTGGTTTTGTTATTCCCGTTGTCCTTAAAAACCAGAATTCTTGTTGTGGAAGAGAGGAATGTAAGTGTTAGAAGAGATCAGGTAAAAACCCCTTAGTACTGAATTTTAATTGGAATTATGAGTATAATTCCACTATATACTTAAAATTCCAACGTGCCAACAATATGCCATATAATTCACAAGGTAATAATATATTTCCTAGTTCTATCCACTAAAAAGGCCTAGAAAGAATGACTAACCCAGTAGCAATGAGTATTCCCTAGTACCCAGACTAATTTCCATTTCCCACAAAAACAAAGATTTCTTTTTGAAATGGCCGATTCCAGACCTGGGGCAGGAAATATACTCAGTGACAGCCTAGAACACCTCCTCACAGGGGATGGCTTGGAAAGTCAAAGACTAGTAGGCTCAGGAGTCAACCTGGAGGGACTTCCACTGATCAGAAAGGATAACTGCAATGTTCTGAAACACATTAAATATACTGAAATCTATGAGTTCAAAATAATACTAAAAAATAATAATTGGTCATCCTAGAAACAATGACAGGAAACCAACTTATTTTGAAAAGGGTATATATAAACTGTACCACTGGGTAACCAAAAAAAGTTGAGAAGAAGCTCCTTTTCTTATGTGCATACCTGATTTCTTTTTTTTTTTTAAGGTTTTATTTATTTGAGAAAGAGAGGGAAAGCAAGAGAGAACGCGCACTAGTCGGGGGTGGGGGACAGAGGGAGAGGAGAAACGGGCTCCCTGCTCAGCTGGGAGGTTCCCCTCGAACATGCAATGAGTGATAAGGAAGGGGGTGGCCCCTTTCCAGCTATGCCCCATTTCCAGGGAAGTTTCTCTTGATAGAAATATTCTAGTTAATAAATACAAAGGAGGGATGATAGCATTAAAACATCACCATCTTGGAACCTTTATTAAATTAATGGACCTACATATTGAGCATCAATGGCTGCTAACAATGCAAAAAGAACAACCAGACTATGTGCCTACTGACAGAACACAGAACCACCTACAGAGAATAGGCTTTGCCAAAAAACTGAATCCAAACACAATCAAACATCTAGATCCAACTACCAACTTACTGTAAATACATAAGACAAAAGAACATGTTAGCAGTACCATGGAGATGGAATCAGCAAAATTCAGACCATAGCAAATTCTACAGGTCAACAAACCCGTTTTATTTTTTTTAAAGATTTTATTTATATTTGTCAGAGAGACAGAGAAAGAACACAAGCAGGGGGAGTGGCAGGCAGAGGGAGAAGCAGGCTCCCCACTGAGCAAGGAGCCCGATGCGGTACTTCATCCCAGGACTCTGGGATCATGACCTGAGCCGAAGGCAGACATTTAATCAACTAAGCCACCCATGGGGCACCTGGGTGGCTCAGTCGTTAAGAGTCTGCCTTCGGCTCAGGTCATGATCCCAGGGTCCTGGGATCAAGCCCTGCACCGGGCTCCCCGCTCTGCGGGAAGCCTGCTTCTCCCTCTCCCATTCCCCCTGCTTGTGTTCCCTCTTTCACTATCTCTGTCAAATAAATAAATAAAATCTTAAAAAAAAAAAAACAAAACCTAAGCCACCCAGGAGTCCCTCTTTGTTTTTAAAGATTCATTCATTTGAGAGACAGAGAGAGAGAGAGAGAGAGCTCAAGTGCGAGAGAGGGGAGGGGCAGAGGGGGAGAGAGAGTCCCAAGCAGTCTCCTCACTGAGCAAGGAGCAAGATGCCAGGCTCAATCTCACAATTCTGAGATCATGACCTGAGCCGAAATCAAGAGTCGGACATTCAACTGACCTAGCCACCCAGGCACCCCTCCTCCTTACACATTAAGTTTAAAGAAAATGGGTTTGGGGCGCCTGGGTGGCTTACTCGGTTTGGCCTCGGACTCTAGGTTTCAGCTCAGGTCATGATCTCTGGGTCGTGAGACTAAGCCCTACATTAGGCTCTGCGCTCAGCAGGGAGTCTGCTTGAGATTCTCTCCCTCTCCCTCCCTCTCCCTCCTTCTCCCTCTGCCTTTCTCCCTGCCCGCACATGCACACCCATCCCTCTCTAAAAATAAATAAATAAATGTTAAAAAAAAAAAAGTGTAAGGAGGGAAAAAAAGAGAGATAAAGGGTTAAACTATAGCCTGAAAAAGGCTAAAGAGATAGTACTAAAAATAGACAAAAACTAAACCCCAATATTTAGGGATGACCATTTGGGTAATGAAACCATGAAGAAAAGCAAGGCAGTAGTTACAAGTCAAGATGGAGTTTCCTGGGATGCTTAGCTGGCTCATTTGGTGGAACATGTAACTCCTGATCTCCAGGTTGTGAGTTTGAACCCCACGATGGGTGTAGAGATTACTTAAAAATAAAATTAATGGATCTACGTATTGAGTATCAATGGCTGCTAACAACGCCTGGGTGGCTCAGTCCATTAAGCATCTGACTTCAGCTCAGGTGATGATCTCACAGTCTTGGGATCGAGCCCCGCAATGTCAGGCTCCCTGCTCAGTGGGGAGCCTGCTTCTCCCTCTGCCCCTCCGCCTGCTCATGCTCTCTCAAATAAATAAAATCTATTAAAAATAAATAAATTTGGGGCGCCTAGGTGGCTCAGTTGGTTATGCGTCTGCCTTCAGCTCAGGTCATGATCCCAGGGTCCTGGGATCAAGCCCCACGTCAGGCTCCCTGCTCAGCAGGAAGCCTGCTTCTCCCTCTCCCACTCACCCTGCTTGTGTTCCCTCTCTCGCTGTGTCTCTGTCAAATAAATAAATAAAATCTTTAAAAAAATAAAAAATAAATAAATTTTAAAAATAAAATACAATCTTTAAAAAAGATAGCATTTCCTTCCGAGAGGATGATAGGGGAGAGGCAAGCAATCAATACCCTTAATTTCTTTCTTAACCCGGGTGGGAGTTATAAAGTGTACACCTTAATATCATTTGTAAGTTACATATCATTTGTTCTATGCCATCTACATATATTTTACAACAAAGGTTGTAATAATTTGTTTTTAAAATTTGTATCTTGAAGAAACATACTATTAGATATAATTAAAATTAATTAGATTTCTTCCTCTTTTTTTGGTGTGGCATTACTGCCATAAAATTTCCTTTTCTCTAATTAGAAGATAATATGCAAGTAAATACATTACATCATCCTTTTATCTAATTCATACGAGACAGCACTAGAATCCATTAAGAATTGTGTGAACACAAGAAAACCTGATTACAGTTTGACTTCAGAGTAAAAGTTTGAGCTAGTAAGTTAAATGTTATTCTCATCACTTGCTGGACATTAACAAGGCATCACTCTGGTGGGTCTCAGTCAACTTCTAAGAATACCATGGAACTGACAGGGAAATAGCAAATGCCTGGTGACCTAACAGAAACCACTGGCATATGCTGGCCCATCAGAAGCTGACTATCCAACTGCAACTGTCAGGTATCGGTCCAGGACGCAGTACACAGTAGGTCAGAGTGGCTACCCTGGGTTCACCCTGTCATGTTAACATTTACAAATTCAACAGCCACGGCAAAGCTCCTCCACCTCTGCACAGCTAACCATTATTTGCTCATGTTCACCCATCCAATTCTCCCCCCAGCTTGCTTTTGGAATTTCTATGTTTCTCACCGACTTGCAAGCAGCAGTAAGGAATGGTGGATAGATGCTGGCCTGGCTGAAATAAGTTCAGGCAAAATTAATGTGCTACTCCACAAGCACTGTTTCTGATTAGTTTTAGCTCACAAAGGGTCTTGTTGGCTCATAAAAAAGGGCGCCATCTCGGCGCGTCTGGCTCTGTCGGTGAAGTGTCGGCCTTCGGCTCAGGTCATGATCCCAGGGTCCCAAGATCGAGTCCCACATCGGGCTCCCTGCTCAGCAGGAAGCTGCTTCTCCCTCTCCCTCTCTCCCTCTGTGCGCATGCTCTCTAATAATAAAATCTTTAAGAAAAAATTAAAAAATTTTAAAAAGGGAGCCCTCGGGCGCCTGGGTGGCTCAGTCGTTGGGCGTCTGCCTTCGGCTCGGGTCATGGTCCCGGGGTCCTGGGATCGAGCCCCGCATCGGGCTCCCTGCTCAGCGGGAAGCCTGCTTCTCCCTCTCCCACTCCCCCTACTTGTGCTCCCTCTCTCGCTATGTCTCTGTCAAATAAATAAATAAAATCTTTAAAAAAAAAAAAAGGAGCCCTCTACATTGAAGACATTTTCAGACTTACAGCCTATCTTTCACTATAACTAAAACATTAATTTTCAAAAAACTCAATTCTATGTATTACAATGTACACTGATCTATTTCACATGAGAACAGGAAATGTAAACCTACAAAATGACGGAATGTGTACGCAGAGTCAGGAACTACTCACTCATGTTCAAGGCCGCCATCCCCCCTTGCGGAGCTGCGGGATAGACGTTCGGTACGTTCGCAGTCATGAAATCTGCAATTTGCTGTAGCGCCAACAGGCCTGTGGGGTTCTTCCCCTTCTTAAATTGTTCCTGTATCATCGATTCCAACTCTTCACAGAAAGCCTAATAAAAGGCAAATTAAAACAGTGAGATGCTACTTCTCCTCCACGCCTTGGGAAGACAGAGGTAACTATCACACAGACTGCTTTTTTGTTTGTTTTCATCCAGGGCTAGAATAGTAAATGGATATTCTCATATATTACTACTTGGAGCATCAATTGCTACATTATTTCTAGAAAAGTAAACAATACGAACGCTTAAAAATCTGAACACTCGGGGCGCCTGGGTGGCTCAGTTGGTTAAGCGACTGCCTTCGGCTCAGGTCATGATCCTGGAGTCCCGGGATCGAGTCCCGCATCGGGCTCCCTGCTCGGCGGGGAGTCTGCTTCTCCCTCTCCCGCTCCCCCCTCTTGTGCTTTCTCTCTCTCACTCTCTCTCTCAAATAAATAAATAAATAAAATCTTTAAAAAAAAAAAATCTGAACACTCATTCTATCGCTAATAATCTTTTCGAAAGAAATAATCAGGGATATGCTAAAAGATGAATTCATATGGATGTTCATTCCAGAAGGACTGACAAAAAGGTAAGCAGGTGCCAGTCGACATATGAAACTGGAGAAAACTGGTTACACACACACAAATCCACCTTACGATGGAATTCTATGCACATGGTCAACATGAAAGGCTTAGAAAAATTACATGACATAAAATTGCTCTTGATATATTTTTGATTGTGAAATGGTTGTAAATCAACAGAATCAGTGTTTTGTAAGAGTAAATATGTATCTAAACATAGAAGACTAAAGTAAATACATCCAAATGTTCACTATAATTATCTTAGTGATGGAATTATTAGCAATTTTCATGTTCTACTTTGTACTTCTCAGTATTGTCTTCAAAATGTTTTTTTTAAAATAGATTCTCTTAGTTACTTTTTAAAAGTTGAAAAAGAGATCCTAAAACAATCATCCTTTATCAAATAATCCTAATTTTTTAAAAAAGATCCTAAATTAGGCAAAAGGATTAAGTTGGGTTGATGGTGATTTAATATAAAGTCACTACTGAAACAATACAGGTTAATTTATAGCTTTGCTTTCCCAAACCGCATTGAAGTAATTTTTCACATATCCTATAAAGAAATATCTTATCAAATAAATACTATTTAACATGAAAATGTGAGCTCACTGAATGAACATCCACATCTGATTATAAACACTCTGAGGGTTTCTGGATGATTCTATATTAAACTTCTAGTTTTTCACTGCTTGAATGAAAAGCTGAAGAGATATAATGCCCAGGGACAGTCTGAGCATAGGTATCACTTGCAGGAAGCAAGCAACACATGTATGACATTTAATACAATGGTATAAAACAATGTAAGGAACCAAGAGCTGCCGGAGGAACCCCTGTTTACCATATGACAAATGATGTCACAAATCATATTCTGTGGGAGTGAAGGAGGGAGGAGAAAGCTGACGGGCTTTGACTGCCAAGAAGAAATCAATCGGGCGCCTGGGTGGCTCAGTCGTTGAGCGTCTGCCTTCGGCTCAGGTCATGATCCCAGGGTCCTGGGATCGAGTCCCACATCGGGCTCCCTGCTCGGCGGGAAGCCTGCTTCTCCCTCTCCCACTCCCCCTGCTTGTGTTCCTGCTCTCGCTATGTCTCTCTCTGTCAAATAAATAAATAAAAAATCTTTAAAAAAAAAAAAAAAAGAAGAAATCAATCAACAAAACACAGTTTCTCAGCCATCTCTGTTATCAACACCGAAGGCAATATATAGACAGATATGCAGACACAGGATAAAGGGATACAGACAGATGCAGAGAGCCTCACTAAAGGTCACAGAGTACGCTGGGCACAGAGGAGGCAAGAGTTGCATAAAACGAGCCCCATCCTCACGGGCCCTCAATCTGAAAAATCAAACCATCCACTTCCACGGTTTCCAAATCCACAGATGTATCTATGGAAGCTCAATTTAACATGCATGTACCATGTATGTACACCACACCACAACTCAGCACACGTACATAAGTATGAGGTAGGCACTGAAGACACGCAGCTAGAAAAAATGGTCCTTGCCATCACGGAACTTAAAGCTTAGCATGTAACACACAAAAAGAAAACCAGGGTGCAAGAAGCCCTCCGTATCCACAGCATCCCTGATGACCTACATGTGCAGTAAGGAGCTGAGTGCAGCAGTGGCCAGTGAGGGCCTGGAGCCACCCATCCAGACCCCAGAGTCTAGCTCCAGCAAGCAGTCACCGGTCAGTGACCCTGTGTGCTACCTTGGTACCAACTCCCAATGGTTCAACATCCACACCCTCACCTCTCAGCGAACTGCCTGCCTCTCCTCCAATTACCCTGTCCTCCAACTCACCCGGGCATCCCATGTGCATGAGCATGTCCTAGACATGCTCTTGCCTAGTAAACTGTGCCCCAAGCATGGGTTCCCCAAACACCCCCTCCTAGCATCCAGCTCACGATTTCTTCAACCCCACCGTGACCCCAACACCTGTCCACCATCCCTTACCTTCCCTGCGTCCTGACCTCCCTCACCCAGCTTAGAGCCTTGGTTTAACATTATAATCATTCCCTTGCTCACACCTGCAACTCTCTACCATTTCACCTGGCAAAACCCCCAACCCTGGTTAAATTCAACCCTTCACTCTTTCTACTCATGCGGCTGAAAGTGGCTGGAGCAGGGGGAGGGGGGACGAGGAGACCATGCTGTGCCATCTCACTATAAATTCATGACCCTAACCTGAGTATGCCCTTCACACTAACCCAAGGACAGACCATCCCCTCACCCACTCTCACACCTTCTCTCTCCTCACACCTCCCTGGGCCCGTTCTCAGCAGGTGACCCCACTTACGATTCCGAGAACAGAGGATCAACCTGAAGAAAACTCTCTCGAGCTCCCTCCAGCATCTACCCAACCATCAGCATCTGTGCCCACAGGGTGGGCCTTCCCACTGCCTGCAGTGGCTCAACTCTTATGCTCCTAAAACCAAGAATCCAGCACCAGTACCTTACTAGGAAGCAATCCCAGGCTTTCTGGTCTTTCAGCTTATTCAGATCCGTGACCGATGATGCTGACTATGTGTGTCCTAGACGACCTGTGGCTGGGGGCCCGTACAGCACCCAGACACACTAGGTGCCGTAAGCTGACTTTCTGTACTCTGCCCCCAGTGATGTTTACTTCATTTCTTGTGGCTTTTACATAGGAAACTGCTCAAGCCAAAAGTCTAGATGTTCCCTGATTTCTTTCTTCCTCTTACCTCTTCCTTGCCACCCATCAGCAAGTCCTACTGATCCTACCCTCAAAATAAAATTCAAAAATTTACTGCAACTTCCTGCTTGGAAGATGGCTTTCTCTCTTGCCCCATACAATACTTTTTCTTTTCTTTTTTTTTTTTTAAGTAGGCTCCACACCCAAAGTGGGGCTTGAACTCACAACCCTGAGATTAACAGTCACATACTCTACAGACCGAGCCAGCCAGGCACCCCTATAATACTCTTTCTATACCAAACCCAGAATGAGTTCTTTAAAAACTAAATCGTGCCGGGGCACCTGGGTGGCTCAGTCAGTTAAACATGTGACTCTTGATTTCAGCTCAGGTCATGATCTCAGGGTCATGAGATTGAGCCCCAAGTCCAGCTCCAGCTGGGTGTGGAGCCTGCTTAAGATTCTCTTGCTCACGCTGCGCCCCCCACCCCCTACCCTCTGCTCACACGCTCTCTCTAAGAAAATAAAATAAAACTGAATAGTGCCATTCCTGTCTGCAGCCCTCTGATGACTGTCTACTCTGAATGCAAAACAAACTCCTGACCCGAGCCTACAGAGCCTTCCAGGACCTGCCCCCTCCCTGACGCCTCCTGTGCTCAGACCACACTGGTGCCTTGTGACTCTCCAAGCCCATTCAGCTCATCCCTAAACTAGGGATTTCACTAGCTGCCCCTCAACTGGAACACTGCTCCCCCATCCCTGCATGGCCGGCTCCTTCCGCTCATTCAGATTCAGGTGAAACCTCCCTTCCTCAGAGAGGCCGCTTCCAACCACCACTCAATCTAATCACCCCACTGCTTCCTGCACTGAGCTTCTGTTTGTTGTTTCTTGTTACACCTCCTTTGAGGAGGGTGTGAAGTCTGAGACTTGACCCAGGTGCTTACACAGGTGTTATGCACATGTCAAAATTCACCAAGCTGTACACGTAAGATCTGCATACATTCCTAAGTTATACTTCCACAATATGCAAAGAGTAACAATAACCAAACAAAACCTATTAGAGTTAGAGGGCTTATTTGTCCTGTTCACTGCTAACTCTCCAGGTTCTCTGAACAGCGTATAAAAGATAATCAAACATTAAAAAAATTCAATGAATATCTGCCAAATGACACCCCGAAGTTTTAAGGGAACAAAACAATATTAGAAGGGAAAAAAAGAATAAAGCACATACAAGGGCAGCAGCACCAACATGAGGAAGCGATGGAGACAGAACTCCTTTATGTAAGGACGCAAACAGAAGACAGTGGGCATGCTTGTGGCTTAAAGTGCTCATGTCACGGGGCACCTGGGTGGCTCAGTCGTTAGACGTCTGCCTTCAGCTCAGGTCGTGATCCTAGAGTCCTGGGATCGAGCCCCACGTCACGCTCCCTGCTGAGCAGGAAGTGTGCTTCTCCCTCTGCCTCTGCCTCTCTCCCCTGCTCATGTTCTCTCTCTCTCTGTCTCTCTCAAATGAATAAATAAAATCTTAAAAAAAAAAAAGTGCCTGTGTCACTAAAGGTAAAACCAATCAATGATGAGGTCCTGTTAAGGCCTACCAAGTGCCTGGCACCAAGCGAGGCGGTCTGGAGGGAAGAGTTATTTTTAAAGGGTCCCAAAATAAAGTGACTCTCTGGAGAAGTAGTGAGAGGGTAAAAAGGAGAAGCAAGCACCTCCTCTCCTTTATGACACTGAAGATGTCTCATTTGCTCTGCCTGATAACTTGAACGGAACAGAATTCCTCCCATGCACATACACACGAGGCACAGACTTCCCAGGAGGGAATGCAGGGACTCTGGCACACACAACAGAGCTAAGAGCTGAAGTATCAGAGAAGGAAGACGACCCTTATACAGAGAGAAGGTTTCTCGTACAGGACTCTGCAGGATCATGGACACCCTCTTCTTCTGCTCCATCATATTGAAGTCCTGGCGAAGGTCTGGTGCCATGTTCCTCTCTCGCAAATACTCTGGATTGTTCTCATCCACCCTGTCGAAGTACCGCTCCTTGTGAGGGGCTGTGGTCGGGGGTGGTGAGGTCACCACGGCGGCCCGAGTGTCACCATTCATTGCACACTCTTTCTTGGTTCCTACAGAATCAAAATACAAGAAAGTCTTGTGTTTGAATCAATGTCCAATAGCATTTCATCACAAGCACATCAGCCTGAAAACACAATCTTCAGCGTGAGAACATTATGAGTGACTGAGTTGGAGCCATGACGTGCGAGGCTTCTTTGTGACCTCGGAGGCACATGGCTCATCAGCCATCTCCCACCCTTCTACTGACCAATGGCATTTTTCGTCCTCGCCATTGTTCTTGGGCAGACAACAGGAGAAAACAAGCTCACAAAGCTTTTATGTCCTCTGTCAAACTGAGAAAGAACTAGATACTGAAATTTTTAAAAAGATTTTATTTGTCAGAGAGAGAGAGAGAGTACACGAGCAGGGGGAGTGGCAGAGGCAGAAGGAGAAGCAGGCTCTCCGCTGAGCAGGGAGCCCCATGTGGGGCTCGATCCCAGGACCCCGGGATCATGACCTGAGCCGAAGGCAGACGCTTAACGACTGAGCCATCCAGGCGCCCCAAGATATTGAATTTTGACAAGATAGTTTAAGTCATGATGCTGTCCCACACAGACAGGACCTACCAACAGCAACACAGTTCATTTCTGGAGAAATCTGATTTATGATATTTTCCCAAAAAATGTGTCAGTAGTGATTTTGCAAAGGATTCTCCAAACAGATCAATAAGAAAGCAGCTGCTCCCACATCTGTATTCATGCAGACGGGAAATGCTCATCAGATCTTTTCAGTTGAAAGAACAGCAGGTACTGAAAATGTCAACACGCCCTAATTTGTGACTAACCTAAAAGATGCCCAAATGACTCAAATTTAAAGGTCTGTTATTATGGCTACTTACACTCTTTTTAATCCCACTCTTTTATTTGAAATGATGTTCAAATACTAAATTATATTCATCTTTAACTACTAAATCTCTAAAGAGCATCCTTCACTAAGCATACAAAGAGTTTCATTTCTATTGCTGACAGCTCTAACTATATATATGAAGTATTTACTGAGCATCTATTATGTCTCGCCACTGGGCCAGGCATAAAAAGTGATCAGACACTTTGCTCACCTTGGGGAAGGTGGGCTCACAGACTCACTGAGAAGGAAAGGGGGCTGGTTCAGAAGTCATCAGCACAGAGACAGCAGCTAAGGCCGGAGAGGAGAGAAACTGGCTAGCGGAACACCCAGTGAGAAGGAGCAGAACCAGCACCTGCGGCAGTCCCCCACCCTTAGCAGTATACAAATAAACACTTTTTGAATCAATTAAGAACAAGAAGGGAAGGATGAAGAGACAAGGTGAGAGACACTCAGGAGCCACACGCAGAGTTGTAATGGTGAGTCAACAACAGTTCCTCAGGCCACACAGGGTGAGCAAGGAAGAGAGTTTAAAGAGTTGATTAAATGAGCAATTCAAACGCAATCAGTGCCCTTTCCTTACTCGGCATATAAAAATTCATTCCAAATGGGGCACAGGCCTAAACAGAACAGCAAAATCCATAAAATTCTTAGAAGAAAACACAGGAGTAAATCTATGAGACTTCGGGTCAGACAGTTCTATATGACATCACAAGAGGACAAGCAAAAGGAAGAAAAAAAAGATAAATTGCACTTCCTCAAAATTAAAAATGTCTGTGCTTCAAAGGACACGTAAGTAAAGAGACAGCTACAGAATGGGAGGAAATATTTGAAAATCATGTATCTTTGAAGAGATCTACATCCAGAATGTATAAAGAACTCTTATAACTTAATCATTACAATCACAATTTAAAAAAAAAGAAACTTGAAAACCATCACGCGGCCTCAGTGGATGCCACAAAGAACACAAGAGCCGAGCAGCTGAGGCTGCCTACATTCCTGATGCACAAAATCATGAGACATGAGTAAGATAATGACTTTAAGCTGGGAAGCCCCCAGCCGGCAGTTCATACTGCAAGAGTGCTGAAACAATGGTGATGAGGGGAGGGAGAAGCCATCGGCTCTCACGTGTCCCGATCCTCTGCCGTCCCTGTGTGTGGATCCACTATTGTTTTCCTCACTTGACAGATGAGGGGACTCAGGTCAGTCAGCTTTGAAGCAGCAGGGCTAGGATTCAAACTGCTGGCCATCTGGCGGCAGAGCTTTTGTTCTTAACCTCGAAGCCATACTGTAAATAGTGAGGAGGACAGGGGCTGGGGCAGAAGCTGCAATGCGGGGAACAATGGCCCCAAAGGGATGAGAAGGGATGAAATCAAGGGCCTGAGATTGTGCAGGTCTCACGAGCTCCCAAGTCTCACCAATGTCACTGAACTTGGACCACAACGGGAATAGCAAGGCTCTAAAGAAGAGTTTATATAAAAATATCTTATGGTACCAACAGCCAAAGAATCAGTTGGAGGAAACCCCCCCCTTTTTTTAAGAAAAATCAATTTGGATATTGCTCTTCTGAAACCTAAAGATATGATAGAAATAACAGTATGCTTAAAGTGACACTATTTCAAGGACTCAAAGACGAAGTATGAAAATAATCAGGGACTAAAAGTCAACGCAGAATAAATAAACCAAGGACCTGAATTTAGTCTTTAAAACTTACTCTTCTCTAAATGTATCCTTTAAATTTTTAGTTTAATCTGTTCACTTTAATCTAGTTTGTTCTAAAAGAATGACACAAAGAACAAAACAATGGTTGTCTGACATTTCTTCATCAGATGTAAAAGAAGCTGAACGTTCTGAGCCGATGACACAAAAGTTCTACTTCAATGTCTGAAAAACAAGAAAAGGAGAAGAATATACAGCATTGTTATTTCTCTATCACTAAATGAGTCCCCATCTGAAGCTATTTTCACCAGTGAATAAGGACCCGGGCAACAATGTAGAGGCAATGGTAGCCGTTTCTTGTCCCAGAGCTGACTCACGGAATCTCTGAAAAAGGAGATAAGGCAGAGACCGCTCTTATGACAGTTGCCGTGCGAATGGGATAAGATGAAGACTGCAGACTAGATATACACGTGTTCCTTCCTTCAACAAGGAAGTCTATAAACTTAAATCAAAATACACATATTCTGAGCCCAGTAATCAAGAAAAAACATCATTCCATTTTTATAGCACAAACCTGTACTTAGTTTTTGTCAATTATGCCTTCAACTTTCATTACCCTAGTTTTTTTTTTTTTTTAATTTATTCATTTGAGACAGAGAGATACAGAGAGAGAGAGAGTAGGAGCAGTGGGGAGAGGCAGAGGGAGAGGGAGAAGCAGACTCCCCGCCGAGCGGGGCTCAATCCCAGGACCTGGAGATCATGACCTGAGCCAAAGGCAGACGCTTAACGACCGAGCCACCCAGGCGCCCCTCATTACCCTAGTTTTTAAGAGCATGTTAAGACAGCAAATTTTTCTAGAAAGATCTCTACAAATAAGTTATTACTTAATCCAAATTTTTTTTAAAAGATTTTATTTATTTATTTGACAGAGAGATAGAGAGCACAGATAGTCAGAATGGCAGGCAGAGGGAGAGGGAGAAGCAGACTCCCCACTATGCAGTAAGCCCGATGCGGGGCTCGATCCCAGGGCCCTGGGATCATGACCTGAGCCGAAGGCAGACGCTTAACCGACTGAGCCACTCAGGTGCCCCTTAATCCAAATTTTTAAAAAAGAAATGGGAAAATACAGATGTAAAGAAAAATTCTGGCAACAGAGTATTTTAAAATAATTTAAAAGGTATTGGGGCGCCTGGGTGGTGTAGTCAGGCATCCAACTCTTTTTTTTTTTTAAAGATTTTATTTATTTATTTGAGAGAGAGACAGAGATAGCAAGAGAGAGAATAAGCGGGGAGGAGAGGGAGAAGCAGACTCCCACTGAGCAGGGAGCCTGATGCAGGACTCGATCCCAGGACTCTGGGATCATGACCTGAGCCAAAGGCAGACACTTAACCGAATGAGCCACCCAGGTGCCCCCCAACTCTTGATTTCAGTTCAGGTCACGATCTAGGGGTCGTGAGACTGAGCCCTGATTCAGGCTCCACACTCAGCGGGGAGTCTGCTAGAGATTCTCTCTCTCTCCCGCTCAGACAGTTCTATATGACATCTGTCAGACAGTTCTATATGACAACTGTCAGACAGTTCTATATGACATCACAAGAGGACAAGCAAAAGGAAGAAAAAAAAGATAAATTGCACTTCCTCAAAATTAAAAATGTCTGTGCTTCAAAGGACACATAAGTAAAGAGACAGCTACAGAATGGGAGGAAATATTTGAAAATCATGTATCTTCCCCTCCATGCTCGCTCACTCCCTAATAAATAAATCTTTAAAAAATAATAATATAGTAATATGAAAGGTAGTAACAAGCCCACTAGTTGTAAACGTCTAACAGTACACTACTGGTCACCAAATCAATATTAAAATCTGCTCAATGCAATATTTTGAAGTTATAAAGATCTTTGGCATAACATACATAAGAGATTATAACATTTAAGTGAAAAACTATAAAATTTCCTATTCTATTCTGTAATCTTATCACTACTATAATTATGACAACACAGACAAGATGACACAATGGCAAATGAGCTGTACTAAAGCTGAATAAATTGATTAAAGAGAAGTGCAGATCAGTGTTTCTCTATCTCCATCAAGCCACTGTAATTTTACCCGTGTAAAAATTTTAAGATTTCACTAATCTTAATATGTTGCTACCTAAATCAAAGGAACCTTGGGAACAATCCTTTCAAATAAACACACACACACTCAACAGAACCCAAAGGTCTGGATGAACCCTGACAACTGAGCTTGGCCTGTCCACATGACATCTCATATCCACCCTGCCCACGTCACTCCTGGACACACAACAGCCTCCTAATTAGTTTCTCTACTCCTTGTCTCCCAACAATCCCCTCACCAACCCATTCCCCCAGAGAGACCAGGGAGTTTCAAGATTATGCCTGATGTCAGCACTCACTCCCCTGCTTAAAACCTGATGGCTAATAAAAGGACTGTGGCTGAGTCCTGATCTAAATCTAATAATGACATTTGAGACAGACATCTGAACACCAACCAGACCTGGATGGCATTAAGGAATTATTATTAACAAGTTTTAGGTGTGATATTATTATAGTTATATTAGATATATAAGATACATGCAGAAATACTTATAGATGAAATAATAAATTACCTAAAGCTTCTCGGGGCGGGGGGCAGGGGGGGAGTACGGATTACACAAAACAAACAAGACGGGCCACGCGCTAAGAATGTTGAAGCCGGATAAAGGATAAAGCAGGATTCACCATAGTATTCTGTCTATTCTGTACTGTCTGAAAGGCTCCATAATCTTCCCTGTTCTTAGAATAAAGCACCTCAAGACCTTACATAAGCTGGTCCATGCCTGCCTTCAGATGAACACATTTCAGCAAGTTCTTTCACACAGAAACCACTGAAAATGGGACGAAAGGATATTTTAAGATTAACATCCCTTGTCTAATGTCCCACAAGACACCACTGTGCCTTGTATGTTATTTACTGATCTGGAAATAACAAAGTGTGTCCTGGAATATTCTTTCTTACCAAAGTTATTCTAACCCCAGGATGATCCATCCCAATGTGTAACTAAACCCTAGGTCAGAAACTAGACAAATTTTCGTTTCTCTAAAATATCTATGAGCTCATTCTAAAGCTTGTGGGCCGATTCAATTATTTCTTCGCATCTCCCTTCCAGCACAAACATTTTGCTAATGGCTAACTATTCCAGCCATTCACTTGATTTACTTCTGAATCCCTAAAGGCAGAACACTCAAACCAAAGGCTGAAACAAGAAGTGGACATTAACAAAATCCTCTGGATCAAGTGTCTGCTAGAAGACCCAGAGGGTCATATCGGTTTCTAAATATTCTTAAAACATTTCTCAGAAACCATGACTGCCAGGTAATAATGAATTATTGCTCCAAAGAAAATAAACCAGAAGGTATCAAAAATGCTCAGTCATAAAAGTGGTAGTTTTTGCTGGTGTCCTTGGCCACCTGATACCCAACTCCAGACAGCCTTTGGAGTCAGTAGGAGAATAAGAGAAGTGACCTCTGTGCTACCTTCCTTTACCTCTATTATCTCCTGGTGCTTAACAGATCTCCACTACTGCTTCCCCATTATGTGCAAGGCCCTGGAGATAAAAACTTGCAAAATGAGTAGATGATAGACAAATAAATGTAATCAAATAGTCTTGCTGCCATGACAGAAACCCACTTATGTATCAGCAAGGGAAAAGTGTCTGATGGTGGGAGGCAGAAAGAGCAGAGTGAGGGTGTTATGGGTTGAACTGTGTTCCCCCAAAATACATCTTATTTGGAACAGGATCACTGAAGATGTAATTAGTTAAAATGAGGTCATACTGGAACAGTATGGGCCCCTCATCCAATATGACTGGTGTCCTTATAAAAAGAGAACATTTAGGGGCGCCTGGGTGGCTCAGTCGTTAAGCGTCTGCCTTCGGCTCAGGTCATGATCCCAGGGTCCTGGGATCGAGCCCCGCATCAGGCTCCCTGCTCGGCGGGAAGCCTGCTTCTCCCTCTCTCACTCCCCCTGCTTGTGTTCCCTCTCTCACTGTGTCTCTCTCTGTCAAAGAAATAAATAAAATCTTTAAAAAAAAAAAGAGAGAGAACATTTAGATACAGACACAAATACATGGAGAAGGCCATGTGAAGATGAAGGTAGAAGTCAGCTGAGATGACGCATCTACAAGCCAAGGAACACCAACAATTACCAGAAAGTTACCAGCAACTGGTGGAAAGGCCTGGAACAGATTCATCGTCATGGCCTCAGAAGGAATCGACCCTACTGATGCCGTGATCTTGCATTTTTGGCCTCCAGAACTGAGACACAATGAATTTCTGTTGTATGAGCCACCCAGGCTATGATACTTTGTCCTGGCGGCCCCAAGAAACTAATATAGAGGGCTGTCCGGAAAGCTTCACAGGAGAGATGCTTTCACAGCGAAGCAGTTGCTTCCAGGTGCACGGGACAGGTGGCAGTCACCTGGTGAACGAACATCTACTGAGCCTTCAGAGAGCAGCAGAGCCAGCACGGTGAGTGAGCGGTCAATGTCCCTGCTTTCACGCTTGCTGCCTGGCACCCAGCAGGAAGGTGCTTAAGGAGCTTTTAATGCCCTACCTGAACTGTTCTCTCTTCCAAACCTTTCAGCCCTGCTCATTCTCAAGATCTAAATATATCCTGCTCTATGAAGCGTCCCCAAGCCCCTGAGCTTGGTGCTTGGCCTGCTGTGTTCTGAGGTCTTTTACTCTGACCTCTCATCAGCCATTTTCCAACAGAATCAGACACCTGTGTGTATGTTCGCTCCATCACCAGTCTGTGGGCCCACAGAGAACAGGACACTCAATCTCTAACTCATTTTTGTAAATAAGCCCTGGGAGAGTAGGGACTCAAGAAAGACTTTGTTCCTGCAGTAGGCTACCCGCTACAAGGGACATCCTAACTTCCCTGGAAGGGCTCCGTGAGGTTTCCACCCAGAACCAAACTGCATCATCAGGACACACTCAATGAAATAAATGGCAGACTCACCCAAAACAAAACAAAAAATGTAGTTACGAGAAGTGATGAACGTGTTAACTTGATTATGAGAATCATTTCACAGTGTATATGCTTATCAAATCATCAGACTGTACACTTTAAATATATTACAATTTTGTCAATTGTACTCAACTACCTCAATAAAACTGGGGGAAAAGCTT
Source organism: Neomonachus schauinslandi (assembly GCF_002201575.2). Taxonomy (NCBI): domain Eukaryota; kingdom Metazoa; phylum Chordata; class Mammalia; order Carnivora; family Phocidae; genus Neomonachus; species Neomonachus schauinslandi. The sequence goes on from NC_058404.1 coordinate 201,871,633, forward strand.
TAAAAAATGTGGAGTCTTTGCTGGAAAGAGTGACAAGCTTTTCAACAGGAGAAGCTGACACTGATGGATAAGCTCAGGCGAAGGACAGGGCCCAGTGCTGCAGAGACCGTCCACGCCCTGTCCAGCGCCTCAGGTGGAAAAACAAAAGAGACATGAAAACTCCAGCCAGAAATTCATGATGAACTGTTAGCAACTGGGTTGCTATGCCAGTCAACGAAAGAGGAGTCCCTAATATCTCCTGGCAGGAGGGAGTCCAACATTAGAGCTCTCTCCCAAATTAAACAGAACACAACCATAATGAGTTATACCCCTCACAGCTCACATTACTAGCCTCGTTCTCCACTTCCCCTAATGGACAAACACCCACCTTATGTTTAAGATTCTTCTTCACAGGTTCAGGCTGACTGTTGTGCCCTACTTGGGACCTCAAAGTTAAGTAAAAGCCTTTAATTACTCTGATCGGATCATTTCTATTCCTGTGTCTCCAGATGTTCTCTTGCAGATGAAACTGCTCAAAAGTCCCCTTTAAAATAATCACTGCTTACTATGTGTAAAGTGCTGATTTAAAACTCAATTGTAGGGGCGCCTGGGTGGCTCAGTCAGTTGAGCGTCTGACTCTTGATTTCGGCTGTCATGACCTCAGGGTCCTGGGATTGAGTCCTGCATGGGGGGGGGGGGGTCCCCGCTCAGCAGGGAGTCTGCTCATCTCACTTTCCCTCTGCCACTCCCCCTTCTTGTGTGTGTGCATGCCCTCTCTAATAAATAAATCTTTTAATAAGTAAATAAAAATAAAAACACTCAATTGTATATGTATTAACTCATTTTTTCCCACAGATAAGATAACTGAGGCATAAAGCAGTTCAGCAGCCAGCATAAGGTTGCTGCATCTGAACTCCAGCTGCCTGGCCCCAGCGTCTGCTCCTAACTACGTGACACACTACCCCTCACCATATGTCCTAGCACAGATCAAAGCAGAAAAGAAAGAAAAAGTAAAAAGTAAAATTTAGTCAAAGCAATGCTTCCCAGCTTTGTCACCCACCCTTATGCTCCTTTTAGTCAGGAAATGATGATCTGGGTGGGTCTTCTTTCCTCCTCTCTCCCTGATGGTGAATGGTTCGTTAACAAGTCCCCAGCCTAAATCTTCCTCAGTTTATTTCGTGTTTACATACAGTCATATACCTGATGTTGTTCTTTTAACTATAGCTTTTTTTTTTTTAAGATTTTATTTATTTATTGAGAGCATGAGTCGGGGCGCGGGGGGGGGGGCGGGGGCGGGCAGGAAAGAGGCAGAGGGAGAAGGAGACTTCCCACTGAGCAGGGAGCCCCATGTGGGACTTGATCCCAGGACCCCAGGATCATGACCTGAGCCGAAGGCAGATGCTTAACCTACTGAGCCACCCAGGCGCCCCTAACTATAGCTTCCTAATCTCTATTACAGAGAGTTCAGTTGCTTATTTAAGGATGCACAGCCATGAGTGGAAAAGCAAAAATTTGAAAACAAGACTATGGTTTAGAGACTGCCCTCCTTAACTGCTTCTCATCAAACGGTCTTCATGCGCTAACAGGACCCTCCAGTGTCAGGGTCAATACTGGGCAGTGGACAGGCCACTGGGCCCAGCGTCAGTGGTTAGCCCCACTCCTTCCACCGTATAACTTCAACAATGACGAAGTCCCCATCCATAAAGTAAGAATATCTTCCTAACCTAATGACTCAAATGAGACAACGCAGCCAAGAGCACCATGGGGAAAAAAATGAGAAACTGGGATAGAAAAATCATTATCACCTCTATGACTCCCAAACTCCACACCTAATGCTTCTCACTCCAGATGAGAAGAATGCATCTAGCCAGTGCAAGGGATCCAGAAGAGAGCCCTATACAGGACCTTATAAGAGTGTGACAAAGGGCCCCACAAAGCACTGTTTCCACCCACATAAGTCCACGTGAACAACTGTGAGTTCCCCATTTGCAGGTGAAAAGTTGACTCAGTTTCAAGTCCCTGAAGTTGGAAGATAAATAAAGGCCCAACTCAGGCCGTGAACCCAAGCCCACTCGCTCCAAGTGCCAAGCTCAGCCCTCGAATGCCACACAAGAAGTCGAAAGGGGGGCACAGGCCAAGGGCAGGAAGCACCAGTGCTCTCTTCCCACCATTTAGCACCTAAGAGCCCCTCAATAAAGATCTGTGAAGTGGATGAATGGTGAAGAAAGACAAAATCATCCTCCAAGACTCATTTCACAAAATTTGCTTCTGTCCAGAAAAACTGTAGTGACATCCAGTACTTTCAGATGGCACGTGAGCTCGTATCAATCAGTTTCCTCTCAAACAACCGCTTTTCTTTTTTCCAAAGATTTTATTTTTAAGTAATCCCTACCCCCAATGTGGGGCTTGAACTCACAACCCCAAGATGAACAGTCCCAAACAAGTGCTTTTCAAGAAGAAATTCCACAAAGGAAACTGCACTTCAGATTTCAAAAGAGGAATGTGGGAGTAGCAATTTTTATATACTGTAATTTTATATACTGTGCCTCACAATTTAACAAGTAACGGCCACTCCGTAGGAGTCTCCACTGCACTTACTGATCTACACGTCCTAAGCCACATGCCCTGAGCAAAATCAAGAGCAAAAGTCAACTTTATCCTCTGACAGTGCCAACCACTTTCTCTATTTTTGCTCCTTCGTGATACTATTCCTGTCCTTCATTTATTATATGATTTTTATTTTTCACTATATTTTTACTGAAGTTATGGAGTCTTTCAAAACTTGCTGTTTTACTGAAACAAAACTCTTTCTGAATTTCATTCCAGAAGCAAGGCTTGCTAAAAGTAAGTGAGTTGGATTTCTGTTTATTTTTCTGGCGGGAGGGAGGAGGTGGGGAAGTTTGGCAGGGTTATAAGTAAGGGAGATTAAAAATACCACAAAAACAAACAGCTTTTTCAGAATTTAATGGTTGGTGACTAAATGTTCCTATTCGTGAAGTAATTGGTTCCCGTGGAAGACAAATGATAAAAGGAAACTTTGAAGATAATAGTCACCCAGGGCTAACAGACTGAGAAGGACACAAGTGCTGAGCGTGCTAAGACATAGATATTCTGCACACGCAAAGGTCGAGCTCTGAGCTACTTTATTAACTCCGGGACTTCTGAAAACAGGGCCAGGTTGTCCTCTTTGGAGCTAGTCAGGAAGTATTTAAAATCACAAGCATAAGTAAAATTCTGCCAAAGGTGTACTCTCTGAAAAGTAATTATGCCATCTGATGGGGAATGAAACCCCTTTATGCTACCAAGTAATTACGAGCACCCAAGTTTTTAGATGGTTTAGTTTTCACAAAAATAAGGATATACTGTCGGGGCACCTGGGTGGCTCAGTCGGTTAAGCGGCTGCCTTCGGCTCAGGTCATGATCCCGGGTCCTGGGACTGAGCCCCACATCGGGCTACCTGCTCAGCGGGGAGCCTGCTTCTCCCCTGCCTGCCGTTCTCTCTGCTTGTGCTTGCTCTCTGTCTCTTTCTCTCTCTAGCTCTGTGTCAAATAAATAAAATCTTTAAAAAAAAAATAAGCATATACTGTCAAGTGAAAAAATACGAAGAAAGATGTACGGATGGTGCCTTTAGGGGAGAAGAGGAGGGATAAGAAAAATATTTGTATTTGCATAAAGAAATGAAAGAATATAGAAGAAACTTAAAATGGTGGCTTCCTTGTAAGAAGTGAGAAGGATCTGGGTAGAGGGAGGACTGAGATGGCCAGGAGAGTTCATACATATGTATTTTTTAAGTTTATTAAAAAAAAATTTAAATATAACACCATTAAGAACATAAATAATAAGCATCACTGAAGGTATAAAATGAACAGAGTACACAGCATATTGGATTTCCAGCAGCATGAGGATATCAAACATGTTTATAGTTTTATAGTTTAATATATATTCTGTTAAGTGTTTCAGTAGGGTGGCCCTATCCTGATTTTTTTTTTTTTTTAAAGATTTTATTTATTTATTCATGAGAGACAGAGAGAGAGAGAGAGAGAGAGAAGCAGAGGGAGAGGCAGGCTCCCAAGGAGCAGGGAGCCCGATGCGGGACTCAATCCCAGGACCCTGGGATCATGACCTGAGCCGAAGGCAGACGCTTAACCGTCTGAGCCACCCAGGCGCCCCACCTATCCTGATTTTATAGGTGATAAGATGTAGGTTCTAAGAGACTGTCTTACCCTAAGTAGGGATGGCAACAGTTGAGAATGTATTGGGTTAAATGAGCCCCTCACAGGCTCTCCTCCAAAATGATTCTGTTCATATCAAAATCGTTTATAACTGAGTATTTCTTTAAATCGGTACTGGCTGATTAAAACAGAATATTTCTTTAAATCCATATTGGCTCTACTTCGCAGCCAATATTTCCTTGCTGCCAAAAACCATGGAGTTCCTGCCCTTGAAGGACCGAACGGCATTTCATTCTATAAGAAATCAGATAGGATGCAGCTCCCTTCTGGCGTTAGAGAATGACAGGCAAGGTTCAGCGCAAGCACAGGGCCCTGGTCGCGTGGGCCTGAAGTCTATAGCTATGAGAGGAACACAGTCCAGCCTGCTTTATGAATTTCTGTGGCCTAACGGCATCTCACCCTGCCATCGGGCGCACAGGAGGTGCTCCCTAAGTGCGTTCAACTGAGGAGTTAGTAGGCAGGAGAGCAGGCGTGAGGACCTTGCAGCCTTCGGACTAGTATTGTAAAGGTCTCTGCAGGAGACCCCTTAACTCTGACCCCTTCGTTTTACAAGTGGGAAACTGAGACGCAGAAGAGAGGACTCTGGGTGCACAGGGAATCACTGGCGGACAGCAGTGGCCTAGCGTGTCTCTCGAGTCAGACCACGCTGCTCACCAACGGTGTGATCCCGGACAAGGATCTTCTCTCTGGCTCTGTTTTCTCCTCTATCAACCAGATGTAACCTTGAGGGGTATCGCAAGAATCCGAAATGCTGTTTGGAGAGCGTTCAGCAGTGTTTGGCAGACGGTGCACGCACAGAAGGAGTAGCCATGATTGCTGGACACACCTACGGGTCCCAGCCAGGCCCATGAGCATTCTACAGCACCAAACCGCTTCTTGCTCATAGGATTTGTATTGTTTGTGACAAATAACTGAATATTTCTATCTCTGTCACAACTACAACTAGTTTCAAAAATACATTAAAAAATAATTTCTCACATATATAATTTATTTCTCAATACTGCTAGCATTATGTTAATATGCAAAAAAAAAAAAAACCTCTGAAGTCTTTAGAAATTCCAGATGATACCTTAAAGGGGAAATTATGAAAAAGTCTTAATAACCATAAACCAAAAAAATGTCAAAAACAAATTTAGACAAAGGAAAATTATGCTTCAAATTACATACATTCATTAGTTTTTACTTTTCAAAATGGTGCCATTTCAGTAGACATGACACTTACTGCGGTAGAGGGGACAATCCAAACTCTCAAAGGCTCTGCACTTTGCCTGCAAACAGAAGTGACAGGTCCTAGCAGAGGGGCCTGGCAGTCAGCAGGAGAAATCAGTAAATTACACAGTGTGTCGGCAGGCGAGAAGGGCTATGGGTAGGGGACTGGACACACAAGGAGGTGGGGAGGCAAGTCACAGCATTAAGTAGGAGGGCGGAGGGATGCTCTGGGCAAGGTGACGTCACAGGTGGTAGGGAGAGAGGGATAAAACAAAGTTTATCATCATTTTCTTTAAGCATTAAAGTATTTCATTTACATCTTGGTAAAGAAGAAAACAAAGATACCAAAGGTCCACTCCAACCTAACTTGTCCAAAACAGGACTCTTAATCTTCCCCTAGTCTTGTCTCCCTGCTTCTACCCTCAAACTCTTATAACTTGTTCTCCACAAAAATACAGTCAACCCATGTCCTGCCCCCGCTTATTTCCCACCAATGGCTTCCCACGGTCCCTAGAATAAAATCTGAAATCCCGGCCACAGCCGGCGGGGCCCTTCCCAGTCTGGCCCCCAGCGTCTCTCTGCCCTGCCGTCCCAGGTCCACTAGCCTCCCTTCTGTCCACAAACACACCCAATACAGCCTTTAGACTTGCTCTTTACTCTGTCCAGAACAAACTTAACCCAGCTAGACTGAGTGTCTGACTCCGTATTTTAGGAATAAATTCTAAGTCAAATTTCACCTCTAAATTTTGAGATTGGTTTCCCTGCACACACTATTCAGAGTAGCCCCTACTCCCAGCTCTCTCAAGCCACCCTCGGTTTTCTTTCCCTCCAAGGCTCTTATCACCCCTGTCAGAGCACAGACTCTGGAGCCAGAATGCTGGAGCTCAAATTCCAGCCCCACCACTTACTGGCTGTGTAAGCTCGCGAAGATTTCTTAACTTCTCTGCCCTCAGTTCCCACTTCTGAAATAATAAGGCTAACAACAGTACCACCTCACACGGTCGATGCATGTAAAATGCCTAGAAACAAGGATCTGACACACAGGAAGCATTCAAGTGTGCATTGTTAGTATTACTGTCTCCCGATTAGGATGTAGCCCCAACAGGGCAAGAGACTCATCTATATTCATTACTGTATTACATTCACTACTATACTCACAGGGCTAATGCTTTATGTATATATAGGAAGAGAGACACACAGAGAGAAGGAGAGAGAGAGAGAGAAATACATGTTCAGGTCTCACATTCCGGACCGGTAATGCTAACCTAAGTATCTAGATTCCAGAGCATTCGATTGTAAGAAAAGCCATGGCTCGGGCGCCTGAGTGGCTCAGATGGTTAAGCGTCTGCCTTCGGCTCAGGCCATGATCCTGGAGTCCCGGGATCGAGTCCCACATCGGGCTCCTTGCTCAGCAGGGAGTCTGCTTCTCCCTCTCCTCCTCCTCCCTCTCATGCTCTTTATCTCTCATTCTTTCTCTCTCAAATAAATAAATAAAATCTTTAAAAAAAAAAAAAAAAAAAAAAAGCCATGGCTCTGCTTCATTTAATCACAACTGAAGTGTGACTGAAAAGACTCTGGGGACACAAGTAGCTAACTCAAAGACTCCAAATCTCAGTCTGCCACTCACAAGGCAGCTCCAGACTGCAAATGGACAATCTGTATATCAAATCGGGTTTTGTGTTTTGAGGTGCCTGGGTTTTACATTTCTAAGAATTACGTCAATTCCCAAAGCTGGTATACCAAGACAGTAGCTGTATCTGTCTCTAGCTGACTGGATTTGAAGACTCAAGCAAGTATAGCTCCCAGAGGCAGGAAAATAAGAGGAGGAGAATTCTAGACCTCACAACTGAGTGTGCATGGTACTCTACTGAGGCTCATAAAGACGGCAGAAGTCAGGAAGCACTGGTTAACCAGATACATGTGAGCATAGGAAAATTCTATCTACATTTGATAGGGAAGAAAAAACCCACTCTGCACTCTAGTTAAACACATGAGGGACTAACAACACTAGCCTGAGATGAGAATGTTTCCCTGACAAACATAGGAATCAGTATCAGGGGAAAAGTTTAGCAGTTACAAAGGAGTAGGATGAAGAAGTCATAAAAATGATCTTATGAGCACTATGTAGGACGTGGGCAATACTTTCAGCTGTTGAAACAGCATGTACAGAATATTACTGCAGCCATGGGACCAGGCAAGTCCACAATACTGACAGAGGCCAACACGGTGAGACAGAGACTTCTGTCAATCTCTCCTTCATCCCACATCTTAGTATCTGTTGGGTGAAATAAGAACAGGCTGTTTGCCTGGCTGTCTCTGAGTGATCCGACAGCTCTGTTCTCCACCTGTAATCCACCTGAAATCAATATCCTCTAGGAGGCAGCAGATGGTAGGAAAGTCCGTGAGCGGACAACCTTCAGGTCCTGCAACGGTGAAGAGGCAATGATGCTTAATGGGAAGAAGGGAGGCTTTGGGGTCACCAGGGTTCAAACCCCAGCCCAGATATTTACTAAGAGGATACCGAGGACAAGCTCACTATTTGTACCTCAGTTTTCTCATGGGTACAGGGGGAACAATAACAATATCCAGTGTACACAGTTGTTGAGTGAACATGATATGCTTGCTATCATGTGTGTATGAAGTCTCATTCACCAGCCCGTGTAATCATGACAGCTGGTGCCAGAAAACACCTTCCCTCAGCCATAGGCAGCATCCCTGTTCATGTCCCACCCCCTAAGCCAGATCTAGGCTTTCAGGTCTATTTCAATGAATACCAAAGGAACTCCCTGAAGTTACTGAGTAGACAGACATGGCTATTAATTAAACAGAAAGATCTAGTTAACTGATACTCTGATTAGTAAGACTGCCAGTTTCAAAATTCTAGAATATAATAAAACATACTTAATACTAATAAACACTGAGTAAATCAACCTTTGGTAGTTAAAATTCTCTAGAATTATTTTAGGTACCTAAATGAATGTCAATAGCTCTCAAGTATAAAACCCATATTTTAAAAAGTATTACATATTTTGGGACTGAGGGAAACCCTATAATTTTTGCATACCCCTTTTATTTAAAAATGAAAACAAAATGGTTAAACACAGAACTATTTAACATCTGTATATGCAGCGGTGCTTTTAAAACCTTAAAATCATGGGGCGCAGAGCATGCAACTCTTGGTTGTGAGCTCAAACCCCATGTTGGGTGCAGCATTACTTGAAAAAATAAAATAAGTAATAAATAAATGAATGAGTAAATAAATAAAACCTTAAAATCACGAGGCTACTGATTAAAATTTTAGCAACAGAACCTTTTCAATTCAGGGGAAAAACAGCTTGGAGGGCAGTAGAAAAGATTCACATTCTGAAACCACTGACTGTTGATTTTACTCAGACATGCTAAGTGGCAATTTTGTAATTGGAATTGTGGAAGAAATTCAAGACACAGGGTGAAACATTAATAGTATGTCCATACAGGAGACACTGTTAAGCCCAGCAGAGGCCAATCGCTCTTTTCAAGGAGAAAAAAGAGTTTATCCCTTTCATTCTGTCATTTAACACCTACCTAAATAATACTAGCACTTTTAACCTGAACTTAACCCAGCTCTGAAATGAGCAAATAATTCATTCTTTCCCAAGTATTTTATACTGGTGTGTCTAGGAAAATCTTGAGCCTTGGTTTTGCAGCGTGACCTTCTTGGAGTTACATTAAATAGAAACAATCCATCAAGGTGTTCAGCCCAAGCTTCAAATGAATAAAAACACTTTTACTTAGGGAGACAATTCTGTTCAGGTCCCAAAAGCATGGCATACTGCACTTCAAAATTATTTCCACACAGCAGCAGTTCAGAACACTTCTGAAAAACTACGGCATATTTTAACAAGCCAATAAAAATGCAAAGCATTCTCGGGGAGCCTGGGTGGCTCAGTTGGTTAAGCGACTGCCTTCGGCTCAGGTCATGATCCTGGAGTCCCAGGATCGAGTCCCGCATCGGGCTCCCTGCTCAGCGGGGAGTCTGCTTCTCCCTCTGACCCTCCCCCCTCTCATGTGCTCTCTCTCTCTCTCATTCTCTCTCTCAAATAAATAAAATCTTAAAAAAAAAAAAAAAACGCAAAGCATTCTCAAATAATTGTGACATTGCAAATAAAATAAATATCCCAGAAAATGTGACCCCCTTTAGAAAATCCTAGCTGGAGGGCCTTGCCTAGGGTGGGGGCTGGAAACGCAGTTAATAGTGGAAAACTAGGTCTCTAAAATAACTGCTGGAAAGGTAAACCTGCCGCTGGAAAGGAAAGTGCACAGTAAAGAAACCCCCAAATGGGTTGGGACTAAATATAAAGTTACACTTCCGTTTTGGCTCACATACTCTGAAAAAGAAACAGAGGTGTCACTAAAATTTCCCTACTCTGGTAGATCAGAAGTGGCTGCTTTGTCATTTCTCCGATTAGCAGGTAAGGACAAATGGTTTTCATGTGTTTATTTACATCTCCAACTTCTTTGTCCACCTACCTAACAAAATCTTGACGAGTTATTCTGACAAATTAAAAAAGTAGTATACCTAGTGACCTTTTGTCATATTTGATTCCCCAGACTATTACTTTCCGTAATTTTATTTTTCAATGAGCAAATATTTTAATATTTTGCATATTTAGTTCTGCAAACTTTTCTTCTGAGATCTTCTGCTCTTAAAGAGACAGTTTTCATTCCTTCACAGGCACATGTCACAAAATGTTCCAAGAAAGTTTTCAGGAATCACCTCTGATAAACATTCTATTTTGCTTTTCCCCAGTCTCTATAGTTTTAAACATTTGTTCTTAACCATCTGGAATTAATTTTCATGAATGACGTTTTCCAGTTATCTCATCACCAATAACGCCTCTCCCCAGAGACACAGAGGTGTGGTTCTTCACTCCCAAGAGGCCTGCTGGTGCCCGGTTCAGTTTTGAGCCAGCAGTACCCCTCTGCTTCCCCACAAACTACATGGTCTGACCTGCAGCTCAGTTTCCTCTCAAGTCATATGGTTCCAAGGTTGTTGGGGCAATTAGAAATAATAAAAGTAAAATATCTAGCACCATGTCTGACACATAGTGGATACCCTCTCAATAGGAAATATTTTAATTATCTAATGTCTGATGAGAATATAAAAGTAACATGCTAAAAATTTCACTTCAGAAACTTCAAGAACATTAGGTTTAACCAACTAAAAGCTAAAATACATTATTTTAATTAAAAATAACATTCTAGGGGCACCTGGGTGGCTCAGTTGGTTAAGCGACTGCCTTCGGCTCAGGTCATGATCCTGGAGTCCTGCGATCTAGTCCCGCGTCAGGCTCCCAGCTCAGTGGGGAGCCTGCTTCTCTCTCTGACCCTCTCCCCTCTCATGCTGTTTCTCTCTCTCAAATAAATAAAATCTTAAAAAAAAAAAATTCTATTATAAGCTCATCTTATTTTACCTTTTTATATTTCAACAAAAAAACTATTGCATTCTATCTGTATCAACACATGTAGTTTAGTTAATTGAGATTTCTCACTTTAACTCAATCTCTAAACCAATACTCTAGTGTGGCTTACTGAAACTGACTTGGGTGTGGTTTTGAAAACAATTTAGGGCGAGTTGCCTAAAGATAAGCCAACCAAACCATCTGTTTGACTAAACAAATTTAAGTGAACTTTAATGTACTCTATCCTGTTTATATTTCCACAATCCGTCTGATACCAGATTGGTACAGAAAGATCTAGCTTCGGGGATGCCTGGGTTGAGTGTCTGCCTTCGGCTCAGCTTATGATCCCAGGGACCTGGAATCAAATCCTGCCTTGGGCTCCCTGCTCAGGGGGGAGCCTGCTTCTCCCTCTGCCTGCCGCTCCCCCTGCTCGTGTGCTCTCTCTCGCTCACTCCCTGCTCTCTCTTTGGAAGGGAGGGAGGGAGGGAGGGAAGGAAGGGAAAGAAGGAAAGGAAGGAAGGAAAAAGAAAGAAATCTGGCTTGGGTCTTCAACAAAATTCCATTAGCCTCCCAATGCTAACTGATTAATAAACATGCTCAATTCACATTAGAGTTTAGACCCCAGGGCCAGACCACCTGGGTTCTGATCCCAGTTCATCACTTACTAGCTACATATCCTTAGGCACATTTCTTTTTTTTTTTTTTTTTTTAAGATTTTATTTATTGGAGAGATACAGAGAGAGAGCTAGAGAGCACAAGTGAGGGAGGAGAAGCAGACTCCCCACAGAGCAGGGAGCCCAATGTGGGGCTCGATCCCAGGACCCTGGGATCATGACGTGAGCTGAAGGCAGACGCTTAAGACTGAGCCACCCAGGCGCCCCTAGGCACATTTCTTCATCTGTCTATATATATACTTTAGTTTCTTCGTCTGTAAAATAAGAATGATAGCATTATCTGCTTCCTTGATTTAAGATTAAATGAATTAACCTTATCAAGTGTTTTGTATAGTACCTGGTACAGAGTAAGCAATAAATTAAGGCAATATAATAAATGGTAGCTATTATCATCATAAGCAGCAGCACCTTTAAAGATAAACTGAATCTCTTAGAAAAGGACACTGGAAGAACATTGTATGATGGGCACTAATTGTCCTCAATATGTGCACAGGGACACACAGCACACCACTTACTAGAGGTCCCTCTTACAGATGGCATCACTGCTCTGTATTGTCCATTTTTTAAAGGATTTATTTGTTTGAGAGAGAGAGAGCACGTGCGAGTGGGGGCAGGGGAGGGACAGAGGGAGAGGCAGAGGGAGAGAATCCTAAGCAGACTGCCCCCTGAGCAGGGAGCCCGACGTAGGGCTCAATCCCACAACCCTGAGATCACCACCTGAGAGGAAATCAAGAGTAGGATGCTCAACTGACTGAGCCCCCAGGTGCCCCTGTATTGTCCATGTTTAAACAATGGCTAGACTGCAAGCTTACTAAGTCAGGAGCAATTACAATGCTTATCTTCTGACATTCCCAACACAATGCTCTGAACACGGATCTTTTTTTTTTTTAAAGATTATATTTATTCATTTGAAACAGAGAGATACAGAGAGAGAGCAAGAGCATGAGCAGGGGAGAGGCAGAGGGCAAGGGAGAAGCAGGCTCCCCGCCGAGTCAGGAGCCAGACGTGGGGCTCGATCCCGGGACTCCGGGATCATGACCTGAGCCGAAGGCAGATGCTTAACCATCTGAGCCACCCAGGAGCCCCAACACGGATCTTAAATAATGCTTATAAACTAACATAATAAGGGGGCGCCTAGGTGGCGCAGTCGGTTAAGTGTCGGGACTCTTGGTTTTGGCTCAGGTGGAGATCTCAGGGTTGTGAGATCCAGTTGCGCGCTCAACCTCAGCACGGAGTCTGCTTGAGATTCTGTCTCCCTCTCCCTCTGCCTCTGCCCCTCCGGCTTGTGCTTGTGCATACACTCTCTCTCTAAAAATAAATAAATCTTTTAAAAGAAAATTAATATAACAGAAAAAAAGGGCAGTAAAACAAAACCTTAGAAGCATACATTTTTAGCACCAGAAATAACTTTAAAAGTCATCCAGTTATAGGGGCGCCTGGGTGGCTCAGTTGGTTAAGCGCCTGCCTTCCGCTCGTCATGATCTTAGGGGTCCTGGGGCTGAGCCCCTTGTTGGGCTCCTAGCTCAGTGGGGAGTCTGCTTCTCCCTCTCCCCTCTCCTCTCCCCTCTCTGGCTCATGTGCATGCTCTCTCGAGTGAATAAATCTTTTTTTTTAAAAAGTCATCTAGTTCTTTTACAGATGATAAAACTGAGCAAAGTAATGACTTTACTACTGAAGTTTCACCTGCTGGCCAAGCTAGAGCTAGTTCCTTCCTATACCAAGAACACCAACACATCGCACTCACTCCACTGACCCTCAACTGTGCACATTAGAATCACCTCATACTGAATATACTTTTCCTAAGTTTTCAACCAGTATATAACCACTATTTCATTACTAATAAATACCACTTGGAGATCGAGTAAGGCAAATATCTGAGAGGCCCTACCACTCAATAAGATTTTCCATAAAAACCAATGTTATTCGCATGTAAGAAATACATGAAACCTCCGAGGGCTAAACAAAAAAAAAGGCCCAAAACCATGAGAATGAAACTAGTTAACTTCAAATGGGAACCACTCATAACAGGTAGCATTAGCAGAGGTCAAATACCAAAAATGAGCATTGCTGGAGGCAAAAAAGGAACCAATGAGCTGGAACTCTGAAGAGGGTGGAAATGGTCTCAAGTGGGCAGTGACCCTGGCTGACAGTAGAAATAAATAACAATCCTCTCAGGAAAAACATCCTCTCAACGTTGATCTCCAGGTTTTTCCCCAGTTTAAAATCAACCAAATAGGAGGTCTTAGTAAAAATTCCACAAACCCAAAAACAATCTGCATTAGTGACAGTCATCAGAAATAATAAACCATACACTTAGGCCCTCAAAGACTTCAGATACTAGAATTATAATACAGAACACAGAATAACTATGTATGAAATGTTTAAAAAATAATCACATATATGACAAGCCTCAGAGACTATCAAAAATGAACAGAGTTGGGGGCGCCTGGGTGGCTCAGTCGTTAAGCGTCGCCTTCGGCTCAGGTCCTGATCCCAGGGTCCTGGGATCGAGCCCCGCATCGGGCTCCCTGCTCCGCGGGAAGCCTGCTTCTCCCTCTCCCACTCCCCCTGCTTGTGTTCCCTCTCTCGCTGTATCTCTCTCTGTCAAATAAACAAAATCTTTAAAAAAAAAAAAAAAAAATGAACAGAGTTGAAAAAGAAACCAAATAGAACTTTCAGAAATAAAATGTTAAAAAAATTATTTACAGGGCACTTGGCTGGCTCAGTTGGTGAAGCATGTGACTCCTTAATCTCAGGGTTATAGTTCAAGGCCCACCTTGAGTGTACAGATTACTTGAAAAATAAAATCTTGGGGTGCCTGGGTGGCTCAGTCAGTTAAACATATGCCTGTGGCTCAGGTCATGATCCTGGAGATCTGGCCTTGGGCTCCCTGCTCAGCAGGAAGTCTGCCTCTTCCTCTGGCCCTCCCCTGTTCATGTGTTTTCTCTCTCTCTCTGTCTCTCTCTCTCTCAAATAAATAACATTTTAAAAATAAATAAAATCTTTTAAAAAAACTTAAAAAAATACTTTACAAATCAACTAATGAATTAATAGCAGCTTTGACACAGATGAAGAGGAATTAGTAAATTAAAAGAGAGATTTGAAAAAATTCCCCAGAGACCAGCACAGGGAGACAAGGAGATACAAACCATGCCAGAAGAGATAGAATAAAAGTCCACTACACATCTACTGGAGTTACAGGCCAAAATAATAAAGAACAGTGAAGAGTCTGCCCCACTCTGCCCCAGAGCCTCCCTGCACCGCCTGCCATGGTCAACCCCACCATAGTTTTCGACATCTCAGTGGACGGCAAGCCCTTCAGCTGCATCTCCTGGGAGCTATTTGCAGACAAAGTTCCAAAGATGGTGGAGAACTTTCATGCTCTGAGCACTGGGGAGAAAGGATCTGGTTATAAAGGCTCCTGCTTTCACAGGATTATTCCAGGATTTATGTGCCAGGGTGGTGACTTCACATGCCAGTCCAACTATGGGGAGAAATTTGATGATGAGAATTTCATCCCAAAACACACAGGTCCTACCTTCTTGTCCATGGCAAATGCTGGACCCAACACAAATGGTTCCCAGTTTTTTGTCTGCACTGCCAAGACCAAGTGGTGGTCGGATGGCAAGCATGCAGTCTTTGGCAGGTGAGAGAGGGCAGGAATATTGTGGAAGCCACGGAGCACTTTGGGTCCAGGAATGGCAAGACCAGCAAGAAGACCACCATTGCTGACTGTGGACAAACCTTTTAAGTTTGACTTATGTTTTATCTTAACTACCAGACCATTCCTTCTGTAGCTCAGGAGAGCACCCCTTCACCCCCATCTCCTTGAAATATCCTATTATCTCTGTGCTCTTGCTGCAGTTCTATGGGTTCCATATTTTCCTTGCTCCCCTGCAAGTCTAGCTGGATTGTAAAGTTTTTGATTATGAAATAAAAACTAAAAAACAACAATCAAAGAATAGCGAAGAGTCAATATAATATCCAAGGAGAGAATGGCTAACAACTTTATGTAACCGAAAGACATGAATCCACAAATACCAAGCAAAATAAATAAAGAGAAATACACATCTTGTAGACACAATAATGAATCTACAGAATAGCAAAGGCAAGGAAAAAAAAATCATCTACAAAGGAATAATAATTAGACACTGGCAAACTTGTAACAGAAACAACAAAAGAGGAATAGAGTATCTTCAAACTGCTAAAAGGAAATAACTGGCAATCTGGATTTCTACACCAAGCAAAACTATCTTTTGAGAATGTGTGCAAAATAAAATCACTTCAGATAAACAAAAACAAAGGTACCACCTACATACCTGCAGAAAAGGAACTTCTAAAGAAGAAAAAAATGATCCCAGGAAGAAAAATCAGAAATGCCATAAGGACTGTGAGTAAAGAAACTGCTAAATGGGAAAAAAATCTAAACATGTATTTTGTATATGGATGATGATGTCCAATTTATGAGTTTAAAAAAAGGCTGGACTAAAATACTGAACAACAGTAGCACAAAACTTGATTGTTGCGTTTCACTGGAATTAAAGTGCTTTAATGTTCTTGTTTTGTCTGGTGGAAGAAGACAGTATTAATTTCAGACTTCGTCACACATATGCCGGGTAAAATTTCAAGTGCAACCACTAAAAGAGAACAAAACAGAGTATGTAATTTCCAAACCAAAAGAAGGGAGAACATAAAAGAAAAAAAAAAAATTAAATTTAGTTGTTTAAAAAAGCAAGCATGAGGCGCCTGGGTGGCTCAGTCCGTTAAGCGTCTGCCTTCGGCTCAGGTCATGATCCCAGGGTCCTGGGATCGAGCCCCGCATCGGGCTTCCTGCTCAGCAGAGAGCCTGCTTCTCCCTCTCCCTCTGCCTGCCTCTCTGCCTACTTGTACTCTCTGTCAAATAAATTAATAAAATCTTTTAAAAAAATGAAAATAAATAAATAAATAAATAAATAAAAAGGTAAGCATAGGGCCACCTGGGTGGCTCAGTCTGTTGAGCGTGTCTGATTCTTCATTTCAGCTCAGGTCATGATCTCAGGGTCATGGGATCGACTCAGCAGGGAGTCTGCTTTTTCCTCTCCCTCTCTTCCTCCCCCTACTGGCTCGCTCGCTCACTCACTCTCTCTCTCTCAAATAAATAAATAAAATCTTTAAAAAAAATAAAAAGGCAAGGGCGCCTGGGTGGCTCAGTCAGTTAAGCATCTGCCTTCAGCTCAGGTCATGATCTCGGGGTTCTGAGACTGAGCCCCACATCAGGCTCCCTGCTCTGTCGGGAGCCTGCTTCTCCCTCTCCCTCTACCTGCCGCTTCCCGTACTTGTGCTCTCTTTCTGTCAAATCAATAAATAAAACCTGCGGTACCAGGGTGGCTTGGGTCATGAACTGCAGGTCCTGGGATTGAGCCCTGTCTCTGGCTCCCAGATCAGCAGGGCGTCTGCTTCTCACTCTCCCTCTGCCTCTCCCCCATTTGTGCTCTGTCTCTCTCTCTCAAATGAATAAATAAAATCTTTAAAAAAATAAAAATAGGGTGCCTGGGTGGCTCAGTTGGTTAAGCGACTGCCTTTGGCTCAGGTCATGATCCTGGAGTCCCAGGATCGAGTCCCGCATCGGGCTCCCTGCTCGGCAGGGAGTCTGCTTCTCTCTCTGAACCTCCCTCCTCTCATGCTCTCTATCTCATTCTCTCTCTCAAATAAAAAAAAAAAAAAATAAAAATAAAATCTTTTTAAATAAATAAAAAGACAAGCATAAAGGGGAAAAAGACAAATAGAAAACAAAATGTAGGGGTGCCTGGGTGGCTCAGTCGGTAAGCGTCTGCCTCTGGCTCGGGTCATGATCTCAGGGTCCTGGGATCAAGCCCTGCGTCGGGCTCCCTGCTCCGTGCAGAGTCTGCCTGTCTCCGTCTCCCTCTATCCCTCCCCACCACTCATTCTCTCTCTCTCTCTCTCAAATAAATAAAATCTTTAAAAAGAAAACAAAATGCAAAATGATAGAAAAGGTACACATTTATCAGAATCACGATAAATATAAAGCCAGTTAAAAGACAGAAATTACAACCAGTATGGTACACTGAATAATGGTCACCAGAGATACTAGTTCTAACCCCAAGAGCCTGTAAATGTTATTTTACATGGCAAAGACTTTGCAGATGTGACTAAAGATTCGGGGTGATGAGATTATCCTGGGCTACCTGGATTACCTAAATGCAATTGCCAATAAAAAGAAGGCAGAGGGAAATCTGACCACACATTCATAAGACAAGAGAGCAGTATGACCAGGGACACAGAGACTGCAGTGAGACGGCCACAGCCAAACAATGCTGGCAGCCCTTAAGGCAGAAGAGGCAAGGGGCAAATTCTACTCCAATAATCTCCAGAGCTGTCACCTTGATGTCAGCTCAGTGATACAGATTTTGGACTTCTGGCCTCCATAACCATAAGGGAATACTTTCTGTTGTTTTAAGGCACCAAGTTTGAGGTAATGGATTACAGCACCGCCCCCAAAAAACAAATATATCAATAAAACATAAGAACAGAATATAAAATTTTGCAAGTAAATGGATGAAAATAGGTATACCAGGCAAATACCAACCAAAAGAAAGGTGGAGTTTCTATGTTAATATGAAACAAAAAAAGACCATGGAAAATAGAAGTATTTATTTGGGATGGAAAAAGCCACTACATAATGATAAAAAAAAAAGTTCACTCCAACAGGAAGATTAAAAAAATATATATGCCTTATAAAATGGTCTCAAGACATATGAAACAAAAATTGCTGGAACTCAGACAAAAACTGATAAATTGACCATCATAATGGGGAACTAAAACATTGCTCAATTATTAATAGGCAAAGTGGTCAAAAATTTGTAAACAGTAAATAGAAAATAAGAACAATCAACAAGTTACATCTTCAGAAGTATACAGAACCTTGCACCTCCCTGTTTTCTAAAAAAAAAAGAATATATACTCTTCTCCAGAATACAAAAAACATTTATAAATATTAACCTCATGTCTGGATGGAAATTTTAAAATCTCAACAAATTCCAGAGAATCAGTAGCATATAAACCACTTCTCTGGTCACAGTGCAGTTAAAACATATTAATAACAGAAATTTTAAAATGTATATGTATACTAAAAATATATGTGCATATATATACAAATACATCATATATATATTTAGTAATTTAAAAGCACTTTTTTTTTTTTTTTTTAGAGAGAGAGAGAGAGAGGGAAGGAATCCCAAGCAGGCGCCATGCCCAGAGCAGAGCCCAACACGGGGCTTCATCCCACGACCCCAAGATCATGACTCGAGCTGAAACCAAGAGTCAGATACCAACACACTGAGTCACCCAGGCGCCTATAAAAGCACACTTTTAAACAGCTTACAGGCCGAAGAAGAAATCATAATGAAATTTTAAACACACTTACATAATGAAAAGATAATACGTTGAAAACCATTAACTTCACTAAAGAACTACTTTTAGAGAAATACGTAGACTCAAACACTTTATGTAAAGAAAAGTGACCAACTTCTAAAAAGTTAGAAAGAGTAAATTTCACACCATTTAGCAATCCATAACCCTCACTAGGCTTTATATACATATATGTGTGTGTGTATATATATATATTTTTCCCCCCCTAACCCTTAAAACAACTCTGACAGTCAGATTATCGCTACAGTTAAAATGTGCTGATTACCTGAGTTTAAAAGCACAAACCATATGTCCTTTCAGGGAAAAAAAAATGTGTGTACATCACATTTCAAATTGTAATTCATGTATCTACTCTAGCAAGTGACATGCAGCCTTGATTTTTACTGAGAATAAAGATGATGTCATAGCTTTTTTCAAGGGGCACCTGGGTGGCTAAAATGGTTAAGCGTCTGCCTTCTGCTCAGGTCATGATTCCAGGGTCCTGGGATCGAGTCCCGCATCGGGCTCCCGGCTCAGCGGGGAGCCTGCTTCTCCTTCTCCCTCTGCCTCTCTCCCTGCTCATGCTCTCTCTCTCTATCTCTGTCTCTCAAATGAATAAATAAAATCTTTAAAAAAAAAAAAAAGATGATGTCATATGTTTTTTCACAGCACAGTGAAATCCGGGGTCAATGCCCTCAAAAGCAGAAATAACGTACAAATAATTTGTTTTATGAAAAAGGTACTGGCAGTCTCCCACAGCTCTAGTCATGAAAATCTGCATTGTTTTCATGAGGAGTCTACTTCATCCTAGTGCATTATGAAGAAACAAAAATGGAAATTATCCACCAGAAAAAATTAAAATATACTTTAAAACAGAAATGCTTGTTTGATTTTTTTAAGATATCAATGATAACAGTGTGGGTGGGGCGCCTAGGTGGTGCAGTGGGTTAAGTGGTTTCAGCTCAGGTGGATCTCACAACGAGCCCAGGTCTGTGCTGGGTGTGGAGTCTGGGTGGGATTCTCTCTCCCTCTCCCTCTCCCTCTTGTGCTCCTCTCTCTCAATAAAATAAATAAATCTTAAAAAAAAAAAAAAAAAGTAACTGTGGGTGAGAGACAAGAAACATCTCAATGACTTGAACAGCCTTAACAGGCATCTACCTTGAGTCGCTCCCAAAGACCCTAGCAGGAGAGCCTGGACAGCCAGCCTCATGGGCTTACTCTGCGCTGTCTGGCCTGAAGAGCCCTGAGTCCTTGAAGTGGGACTTCTGTTCTTGTTATCTTTGATTCCTGAATGCTCAGTACAAATCCTCCTACGCTGAAGGCTTTTTTAAAAGTTCAAAGAATTAATAAGTCTCCAAAATGCTAGTATCACTTGGAAACTAGAGAAAAAGAAAATTCACAGTCTCATCGCTTGAGTAAAAGCTGGAAAAGAAATGCTTCCCTCCCCTGAAGAAAACCCCTGCTTTCCAAAACAATCCATCCGTCAGAAACCCTAGGCAGCAAACAAAGCACACTAAATGTTCCAGATACTCTAGGTCAGCGACATTCCTGGTGTTTATGCTGTCAAAATACACTGTGCTTCCGTCCCTGGAGACGCTGCTCAGAACAAACTGAGATAGCATTATCTGAATGGTGGGGCCATCTAGTTCCCCTAAAGAGGGGTGGATGCATCACATCCCTTCCTCCTGAAGTAGACAATCCTAAAGGGATCTCATTCCATGAGACTCAAGCCCCATTTCTAACCCTCCCTTGCCTGCCTGAAGCTCTATGCAACAACTTGATTAATGGTATCATCTGGGAATGAGGCTGGCCTGTTAATAAAACATTCTTAAATCTTGGAAAGCACTGTTAACCACAAAGTTCTTGCTAAGCTGCAAACATGTACAGCTGTACAGTACACAAATATCTCTGCACAGAGCTTTGACTTATTTTTAAAAAAGTGGGAGTAGGTAGTACACAGGGCTCTCTATTGCCCTTATGTGTCTTTCCCTGTTAGCGTCCACTTCTCACCAGTCTATGCACTGGAAAAAGAGGAAAGGAGGGGAAAATGCACACTGACAGCACACCTGTGTGCCATAAGTAGGCAAATGTCTCACTGTGGCCCCACAAGACTTTGGGTTAAACAAGACTGTTACAGTTACTACGCCTACTTCTACAGATGAAAAAAGGAGTTCAAGATGTTGGCAAGAATGCGGAGAAAGGGGAACCCTCCTACACTGTTGGTGGAAATGCAAGCTGGTGCAGCCACTCTGGAAAACAGTATGGAGGTTCCTCAAAAAGTTGAAAATAGAGCTACCCTATGACCCAGCAATTGCACTACTGGGTATTTACCCCAAAGATACAAAAGTAGGGATCCGAAAGGGTACGTGCACCCCAATGTTTATAACAGCAATGTCCACAATAGCCAAATTCTGGAAAGAGCCAAGATGTCCATCAACAGATGAATGGATAAAGAAGATGTGGTGTATACATACAATGGAATACTATGCAGCCATCAAAAAAAAGAAAAGAAATCTTGCCATTTGCAACAACGTGGATGGAACTGGAGGGTATTATGCTAAGCAAAATAAGTCAATCAGAGAAAGACATTTATCATATGATCTCACTGATAAGAGGAATTCTTAATCTCAGGAAACAAACTGAGGGTTGCTGGAGTGGTGGGGGGGTGGGAGGGAGGGGTGGCTGGGTGATGGGACATTGGGGAGGTTATGTGCTATGGTGAGCGCTGTGAATTGTGTAAGACTGTTGAATCACAGACCTGTACCTCTGAAACAAATAATACATTATATGTTAAAAAAAAAAAAAAAGGGGGGGTGCCTGGGTGGCTCAGTTGGTTGGGCGACTGCCTTCGGCTCAGGTCATGATCCTGGAGTCCCGGGATCGAGTCCCGCATCGGGCTCCCTGCTCAGCAGGGAGTCTGCTTCTCCCTCTGACCCTCCTCCCTCTCATGCTCTCTGTCTCTCATTCGCTCTCTCAAATAAATAAATAAAATCTTAAAAAAAAAAAAAAAAAGAAAAAGACGATAGTAGGAAGGGAAAAATGAAGGGGGAGAAATCGGAGGGGGAGACGAACCATGAGACTTTGAGAAACAAACTGAGAGTTTTATTTTTTTTTTAGATTTTAAAGATTTTTATTTATTTATTCATGAGAGACAGGGAGGGGGAGAGAGAGAGAGAGGCAGAGGCAGAGGGAGAAGCAGGCTCCCTGCTGAGCGGGGAGCCCGATGCGGGACTCGATCCCAGGACCCTGGGATCATGACCTGAGCCGAAAGCAGACGCTTAACCATCTGAGCCACCCAGGCACCCCAAACTGAGGGTTTTAGAGGGGAGGGGGGTGGGGGGATGGGTTAGCCTAGTGATGGGTATTAAGGAGGGCACGTACTGAATGGAGCACTGGGTGTTATACGCAAACAATGAATCATGGATCACTACATCAAAAACTAATGATGTAATATATGGTGACTAACATAATAAAATTATATTAAAAAATAAAAAATAGGGGCGCCTGGGTGGCTCAGCCGTTAAGCGTCTGCCTTTGGCTCAGGTCATGATCCCAGGGTCCTGGGATCAAGCCCCACATCGGGCTTCCTGCTCAGCGGGAAGCGGGCTTCTCCCTCTCCCACTCCCCCTGCTTCTGTTCCTGCTCTCGCTCACTCTCTCTCTGTCAAATAAATAAATAAAATCTTTTAAAAATAAATAAATAAATAATAATTAAAAAAAAAGAAGAGTTCAGAAAATTTCACCAACTTGATCCAGGGCCACATACTCTGAGTGGCAAAATTGGACTTGCATCCTGACACCACATCCCTAATACCCAGCACTAATACGACAGTTGACAACAGACTCACTTCAGGTAGACTAAAACCCCCAATGCAGCACTGGCATGTTTACAGTTGTACTGAGATATGTTCACATACCATAAAAATTCACCCAATTAAAGCATACAGTTCAGTGGTTTTTCATTTATTCACGGAGATGCGCAACCACCATCAAGATCTAATTTTGTAACATTTTCAACACCCAAGAAGAAACCCCAGGCACGCTAGCAGGCACTCCCCATTCCGACTCCTCCCTCCTCCTCCTTTCTCTAGCTTCCTTCTTAGCATAAGATGTTCCAAGTTCTTGCATGTCCGGCATGTATCAGCACCTCATTCTTTATTGTTGCGGAATAATGCTCCATTGCATGGATACACCACAAGTTGTTTATCACTCATAAGTTCATGCACATTTGGGTTCTTTCTACTTTTCGGCTATTAAGAATAAAGCTGCGGGACGCCTGGGTGGCTCAGTCATTTAAGCGTCTGCCTTGGGCTCCGGTCATGATCTCAGGGTCCTGGGATTGAGCCCCGCATCGGGCTCCCTGCTCAGCGGGAAGCCTGTTTCTCCGTCTCCCTCTGACTGCTGCTCCCCCTGCTTGTGCTCCCTCTGGCAAATAAATAAATAAAATCTTTAAAAAAAAAAAAGAAGAAGAAGAAGAATGCTGCTGTGAACATTCATGAAACAGCTTCTGTGTGGACAGATGTTTTTATCTGGCATTTACATTTTCTTGTTGTTGTTGTTGTTTTAAAGATTTTATCTGGGGCACCTGAGTGGCTCAGTCAGTTAAGCACCTGACTTCAGCCGAGGTCATGATCCCAGAATCCTGGGATCAAGTCCTGGGATAGAGCCCCGTGTAGGGCTCTCTGCTCAGTGGAGAGTCGGCTTCTTCCTCTCCCCCTTCCTTTGCCCCTCTCCCTCTCTGCCTCTTCCTGCTTGTGCTCTCTCTCTCTCTCAAATAAATAAATAAAATAAATGCATTTGCATTTTCAAAGTGTTTTCATAACATCCTCTGCTTTGATGCTTCACTTTGTGATGGAGAAAATGGGAGTCTCAGAGCAGTAAAGTGCCTTTATCACCTATTGCTCTATCGCCCTCAGTTAACCAGCAGTAAACCCACACCTTCCAGCTGAAGACCTGCTCCTTCCTTAATACCACGCCACTGCATCTCCATTTCCTCTGCAAGGAATTTCAAGCAAGAGCAAGCAGACGAGAATATCCACACTTTCAGGTAAAGACTTCCTTAAGTCATTCTAAGTCAGTCCATAAGGCAAACCAACATTAAGCCTTTCAAGTAAAAGAAGGGAAGAGCAAAGTGCTCAGGATAGGATATTCTAAAGCTCCCTCTCAAATGATGGCCTTCTCCTCCCCATGCCAACAGCAAAAGCTTCCACTGCAGGGTACTGTGAAGGCACATGCGGAATAAATGTCCCTGTAAGCAGCCGGGGCCTAGCACAAACCTGCATGTGCATGCAGGCTCCATCCCCTGACACCAGCCTCCAGGGGCTCGGGGGCTCAGGGGCTCAATGCAGAGCTAATTTGTTCTGACACAGGTGACAGTATCTGGGGGACACACACTGCTAGGCCAATTGTATAATTTCTCTTTCCCAACCTCCTGAAACAGTTCCTAGACTTATATTATTTCTGGTAATAAAGTTCAGAAAAAAGGTTCATAATTATATTAGTAATATATAACAGCCATTTACTGACAGCTTACCAGGCATCTTACAATATCTATATAAGACAGGCACCATTCTTACTTCCACAGTACATGTAAACACTTCCTTATTGGGGAAATCATACAGCTGATGGGAGTATAAATTGGTACAACTTCTCAGGAGGGTAATTTGGAAATATCCTTGGACCAGGCAATTCATTCCTCAGAACAGACCTACAAATAAACATCACAGTGCCCAAAGACGGAGATGCAAGAATATTCACTGAAACAGTTCATAACAGTAAAATTCTGGAAACAACCCATCGATACAGGAGTGATTAAATAAACAATAGTATACCTGTAAAATGGGACACCTAGGACTGTTGAGGAGAACGAAACAGATGTCTGTGTGGCGATACTGAGCATTCTCCAAGATGCATTAAGGGGAAGCAAGATCAATATCATTATGTGTAACTATTTTTTTCATACAGTTATTAAATTGTCTGCAACTTGTTTCTTGTGGTTTTTTTAAATGAGCTCTATGCCCAACATGGGGCTTGAACTCATGACCCCAAGCTCAAGAGTCGCATGCTCTACCGACTAAGCCAGCCAGGCACCCTATGTGTAACTATTTCTTAAAAGAGGTATATGTGCAAACCAGCGTTCTGACTGTGCGCTCTCAGGCAATTACGCAACAGCTTCCTCATCTCCAAACTGGGACAATACTTCCCACACAGTGCAAAATAAAAATCACCTGTGGCCGCTGTTATAATTTAATGATTACACAAATCATAATACTATTATAATAATAACATTAATAATTTTACTGTTGCTGTTATTAGATGGGCTCAAAAAAAAAATCTGTTCATACCTACACTGCCCAGTGTCAGGCATTAGGCAGACATAGGGCAACGGCATCCACCATGTGCTGTCTCCTCATCTAGCTCATAGCCCACAAGGGCTTCTTTTCCAGACACCTAGCCCACATGGCCTGGCCCCTTCAGTATCTGCCACCAATGGGCAACATGAAACCATGGGCAGTGAGATAGATCCCCACTTCCACTACCCAAACACCTGCTCCCAGATGCACACAGATTTGATCTCTGATCAAATGTCTCCTCCTCAGTCAACCCAGTTCTCCATCTAAAATAGATCCTGCTGCCATCATACTCTATTTCCTCACACCTCCCATCTTCACAGCACTTACTACTACTTAACATAGCATTTATTCCTTATCTCTCATTCTAGAATGGAAGTTCCCAAGAGGGGGAATGTGTCTCTGTCCATTGGGCGTAGAACGATATCCAGCATGTAAGAGGTGCTCAATAAGTATACTGATATGCAAGTTAATAAAGTTATAGAAAGGAAAACATGCTTGCAAAATAACATTTTTAAAGATTACTGTTGTTACTTTTACCCCAGCAGAGAGGGTTGTCAAGGCACTGTTAAAAGTAAGTGTCCTACAGACTCGAGTCCTACTGTATTTAAAATGCTTTTTTCCTATGTAGCATAAACTCATTTAAAAAAACACCTTGTCAAAATATACTGAGCACTTTTAAATTAACAGCTATGAGAAAAAATGTACATTAGCCATAACAATTGTTTAAAAGGTGGGGCGCCTGGATGACTCAGATGGTTAAGCGTCTGCCTTCAGCTCGGGTCATGATCCCAGGGTCCTGGGATGGAGCCCCACATCGGGCTCCTGGCTCAGCGGGGAGTCTGCTTCTCCCTCTCCCTCTGCCTCTCCCACTGCTCATGCTCTCTCTCTCTCTCTCTGTGTCTCAAATGAATAAATAAAATCTTAAAAAAAAAAATTGTTTAAAAGGGTACTTCTGGAATGAATAAAGCTCAAAGGGCAAAATGAATTCAACTTGCTCCCCTTCATTCCCTCCAACTCAAGTTTCCTGCATGTAGGTCAGAATAAGCATTAACTATTAAACAGCTCTGTTAAAGTTTAATGTTATGCTATGTTAAGATTCCAAACTATTTTAAGGAGACATGTGACAGTCAGTAAGCACTGACCAAACTAAGAGGGTATTAACATATTTACTCTGTTACTAACCAAATCTTAGATTTGGTTTTGAAAACCTTTAAACAGGGAATTCAAAAAAGGACATCCCTCTTCTACTTGCCAAAATAACTTCCCAAAGCATGGAGGAAAATAAAAACAAAACAATATATAGGATTCACAGGTAAGTGGATTTTTAAGTGAATTTAGATTCTGAAGAAGGCTATGAACTTAATTTATATAAAAAGAAAATGTTGCAATTCACCAATTTTTCACCAAGAAAAATTTTAAAGTCCTGTTGCTAATGTAACAGAACAAACATCAAGAGCACTTAGAGGAATAAATAACTATTCAAAATGCAATAACATAAAATAAAATTTGCAATATCTGGTATCCAATAAAAAATTACCCAGCAAACAAAGAGCAGGAAAATATAACCCAGAGGAGATAAATCAATCAAAACTAACCCAGCACTGAAAGAGAAGTTAAAATTAGCAGGCAAGGTCATTAAAACAGTTGGTACAACTATATTCCATATTTTCGAAATCTTAAGTAGAGAAATGGAAGATACAAAAATGATGCAAATAGAACTTGTAAAGATGAAAGCCAGGATGTCTAAGATGAAAAATTACACTGAACAAGATCAACAGCAGATTAAACAGTGCAGAAGAAGAATCAGTGAATGTGAAGATACAGTACAACTATCCAAAATGAAACCTACAGAGAAAAGACAATCAAAGGGGCATCAGTGAGCTGTGGAGCAACTTTTCATTGTCTAACATGCATGGCATTGGAGCCTTCGAAGCACGGGACATGGAGAAAGAATAGGAAAAACCGTGGGGTGCCTGGGTGGCTCAGTCGTTAAGCATCTGCCTTCAGCTCAGGTCATGATCTCGGGGTCCTGGGATCGAGCCCCGCATTGGGCTCCCTGCTCTGCGGGAGGCCTGCTTCTCCCTCTTCCCCTCCCCCTGCTTGTGTTCCCTCTCTCGCTGTGTCTCTCTCTGTCAAATAAATAAATAAAATCTTTAAAAAAAAAAAAAGAATAGGAAAAACCGTGAAAAATAATGCCCAAGATTGTCCCAAATTTGATGAACATTATAAACCCACAGATCCTGGGCGCCTGGGTGGCTCAGTTGGTTAAGCGACTGCCTTCAGCTCAGGTCATGATCCCAGGGTCCTGGGATCGAGTCCCGCATCGGGCTCCCTGCTCTGCGGGGAGCCTGCTTCTCCCTCTCCCATTCCCCCTGCTTGTGTTCCCTCTCTCGCTGTGTCTCTCTCTGTCAAATAAATAAATAAAATCTTTTAAATAAATAAATAAACCCACAGATCCAAGGAAAAAGCTCAATGAATCCCACAAGCACAAGAAACATGCACACAAAGACACATCAAAATAAAACTGCTCAAAACCAGTGACAGGGAAAAGTCTTAAAAGCAGCCAGAGAAAAAGGACATGTTACGTAAAGGAACAAAAATTAGGACAATAGCAGATTCTTGCAGGAAATGATACAGCAAAAAGACAGTGAAGCAACACCTTTTGAAAAAGTAAAAATTAAGAGTTAGCCCAAAGGTTTTAAGCTCCAAGCCTTCTGGCTTACATCTACACTTCTGTGTAGCAAACTCCTGGTTTGCAATAGCACCTTTGAATCACAGACATTCCATTTTCTTCAACACCATCATCTCATCTGGTTAGATGCAGTACTGGTATGCGGAAAAGCCATGAGGTACGTATCTGTTGGGAGGGCACCTAAGGGAATCCACTGTAACCTCCGGGCCAGGTATAGTGCTACCCAGTTCACTTACATTGTATCTAATCCCCATAAATATGCCATGTGAAGCAAGAAATATCTCCTCCTGTTTTACAATTCAGGAAACAAGGTTAATTTGGCACAGAAAATTACACAGCTAGGCATAACCAGGTCCTTCCCACTCCATATAGCTCTTTCTATTAACGCACAACTGAGGGGCGCCTGGGTGGCTCAGCTGGTTAAGCGACTGCCTTCGGCTCAGGTCATGATCCTGGAGTCCCGGGATCGAGTCCCACATCGGGCTCCCTGCTCAGCGGGGGGTCTGCTTCTCCCTCTGACCCTCTTCCCTCTCGTGCTCTCTGTCTCTCATTCTCTCTCTCAAATAAATAAAATCTTAAAAAAAAAAAAAAAGATTTAACGCACAACTGAAATATATTAAGCTAAAGGAAAACCATAAAATACCAAAGTTCATTCTGGGATAGAACTAGAATGATAAAGTGGAGAATTCTACTCAAATAAAAGTAAAGCAGATTTCTTAATGAAAACAAAGAACGGTCTTTTTTCCACTTATAATGGACAAGGCCCCCAACAATTGCCCTACAACCAATACGACACAGTGTTTCAGAACATGGTCTCTTCTATACTCTCTTTTATGGAGACCAAAGTACAATGCAACAGAACAAAGGCCACTGGCAGACAAAACAATTCAGTTCCAGGGCGCCTGGGTGGCTCAGTCGTTAAGCGTCTGCCTTCGGCTCAGATCATGGCCCCGGGGTCCTGGGATTGAGCCCCACATGGGGCTCCCTGCTCCGCGGGAAGCCTGCTTCTCCCTCTCCTGCTCCCCCTGCTTGTGTTCCCCCTCTTGCTGTGTCTCTCTCTGTCAAATAAATAAAAATATTAAAAAAAAAAAAAATTCAGTTCCAGAGACAGAGGTCTACTTCGATCTAACGATAAAATTTATTCTTTGGACAGAAATCAGCAAATGATGACCCCTGCCAAGCCAAATGCTTTTTTAAGATTTTATTTATTTGACAGTGAGAGACACAGCGAGAGACGGAGCACAAGCAGCGGAAGAGGGAAAGGGAGAAGCAGGCTTCCTGCTGAGCAGGGGGCCCAATGCGGGGCTCGATCCCTGGACCCTGGAGCCTAAGGCAGACGCTTAACGACTGAGCCACCCAGGCACCCCGCCAAATGTTTTTATAAGGGCCACAAGCTACGAGTGACACTTAAAGTTTGAAAAAATAATAATATTAAACATAAATAATAATAGATGATAGACCTGGAAATCAATTCAAATTTCAGTGTCCATAAAGAAGGCTTTATTGAACAGTCATGCACATTCATTTGCATATTGCCTGCACCTGCTTCCTGCAGCCGCAGCAGAGCTCAGGAGTTGCAACAGAGACCCTACAACTCTCAAAGCCTGAAATATCTATTATCTGGCCCTTTACAAAAAGTTTGCCAACCACTGCTTTAAGGGAACAGATGGGGCACACCATCTTTAACAATTTGCCATGAACATTATTCCTCACAACTAAGCTTTTAAAAAGTCGGGGCGTGCCTGGGTGGCTCAGTCGGTTAAGGTCTGCCTTCAGCTCGGGTTGTGAGGCTCGGGTTGTGATCCTGGAGTCCTGGGATCGAGCTCTGCATCGGGCTCCCTGCTCAGCAGGGAGTCTGCTTCTCCCTCTGCCTCTCCCGCCCACCCCTGCTCGTGTTCTCCCGATCACCCTCCTTCTCTCAAAAAAATACATAAAATCTTTAAAAAGTAACTGAAGATCACTCATGCAACAACTATTTCTTAAAGACCTGCTCTGTGCCAGGCATTGTGCTAGACTCAGGGAATACAGCAGTAATGAGGCACAGCTCTTGCCCTCATGGGGAAGACCAGGACCAAGAGTTATAATCAAGTGCCTAACGTGTTAGGACTGAGAAAGTATACAGAAGGAAGGCAGCACAGCCTGGTAGTTAAGAGCATCATGTATGGAGTCAGACACCCTAGGTCTGAATCCCAGCTCCACCACCTAACTGTATGACCTTGGCAATCACTTAAACTCCCTTAGTTTTTTCATCTGAAAAAGATAATCGGGACACCTGGGTGGCTCAGTCAGGTAAGCATCCAACTCTTGATTTCGGTTCAGGTCATGATCTTGGGATCATGAGATTGAGCCCCAGGACGGCTCCATGCTCAGCAGGCCTGCTTGGGATTCTCTCTCTGCCCCTCCCCCCCAATCGGACAGGCACGTGCATGCTCAAAAAATAAATCTTAAAAAGATAATCATAGGTACTTACCAGGATTGTGGTAAGGATTAAATAATACATAAAAGCACAATGCCTAGCATATAGCAAATATTTAAAGAGATGAAAATTCAAGTTTATAAACTAGATTTTAGAAATTCTATATTGCCAATTAAAAGCAATATTCCTGGTTTTTCAACAATCAGTTAAGCAGGGAAAAGGATAAATCTCAGAGGAAAGTCCAGAAGCACTTAACATGATGCACACACCCAATGTGGAAGTAACTCCACCACCACAGAATGGTGGTCCTGGGTCCATTGAGACACTGATTGAATGGCGGACCACTGTTCTAAAAGCAAGGCCACAGAACAGGGGTTCTTAATTAGGGGATACATTTCAATCACCTGGTCTGAGGCTGGAATTCAGCAGGTCTAAATGGGTTTCCTACATGTGTGTCTAAACCATTGCCATAAAACAAGGTTACAAAAAAAAAGTCTTTAAAAAAAAAAAAAACTTCCAGAGTGCCTGGGTGGCGCAGTCGGCTAAGCGCCCGACTTTTGGTTTCAGCTCAGGTCATGATCTCAGGGTCCTGGGATTGAGCCCCACATCAGGCTCTGCGCTCAGTATGGAGTCTGCCTGAGATTCTCTCTCTCTGCCCCTCCCCCTCGTGTGCGCGCTCTCTCTCTCTCTCTCAAATAAATAAAATCTTAAAAAAAAAACCTTCCATTTCTCCTTCACAGAATGGTATTTTCCCCTTTACCTACTGTACCCACCTTTTGTTTTTAAAGATTTTATTTATTTGGGCGCCTGGCTGGCTCAGTTGGTTAAGCGACTGCCTGCGGCTCAGGTCATGATCCTGGAGTCCCTGGATTGAGTCTCGCATCAGGCCCCCTGCTCAGTGAGGAGTCTGCTTCTCTCTCTGACCCTCCCCCCTTTCATGTGCTCTCTCTCTTATTCTCTCTCAAATAAATAAAATTTTATTTTAAAGATTTTATTTATTTGTTTGAGAGAGAGAGAGAATGAGAGAGACCCAGGACCCCCACACAGGGCTCAATCCCAGGACCCCAGGATCATGACCTGAGCCAAAGGCAGACACTTAACCAACTGAGCCAACCAGGCGCCCCCGTACCCACCTTTCAAGGGTAAGTTTAAACTCTACCTTCTTTATGTAGCCTTCCCTGAAGCTTTATGACCTTATGTTTTTAGCTATCATTTTCCCAAGAGTGTGACTTAGTTTCCCAAAGACTTAAAGAGACCGAATCTTAAATCATTCATTCCACAAACTGGGAACCTACCGTGTGCCAGTTTACCATGCTCAGAACACAGTGGGAAGCAAAACCAAGGTGCTGTAAGAGATAAAACTGGAGATATACGTGGGAAGATGCCAAACCAAGGCTGGTCCAAGAGCTCAGGATTTATGGACCAGGGATCACTGAAAAGCTCTAAGCAGGGAAGTGTCATGGTCTAGTCTATGACTCAGAACTCATTCTAACAAAAACACAAAGGGGCCAGCTTAAACAGTGGATAAATACATTTCTCTGCCTTCATGAAGTATCATTACTGTGGGGGAAAAAAAAAAAGAGAGTAAACATAAATAAATCATTTAAATTGAAGGACACCAGAAGTGTATGAGTTAGTAAATAACAGAGGAAACCTATTTGAAAGAGGGCAGACAGTCTCTTTAAGGGATATTTATACAGGGCCTAAATGAGGAGCTGGCCATGCAGAATGGTATAAAAGTGTTCATTCTAGGCAAAGGGATCAATGTACGATTCCCGAAATTGCAAGGGCTAGGTTCCAGGAAAACCACTGTAAATGCAGCATAAATGAGCAACTGGAAGAAGGGAGAAAGTGAGCTTGAAGATCATGATAAGAAATTTGGATTCTGTCATTAAATATAATGGGAAGTCACTGGGTTTTTGTTTGTAAGATTACTTACTTTATTCTGAGTATGTACTCCAACTACATGAACTAAAACATACATCCGAAGATATATAAGCTCATACAGTGAAAAGTAATTCTCCCTCCCACCCTGACCCCTAGCCACAGAGATCCCCATCCGTAGAGGCAACCACTTTTATCAGTCTTTGAAAGGTTTTAAGCAAGACAGAACAGGATCTAATTTATTTTTATGTAAATCACCCTGGCTGAAAGGTAGAGAATGGGTAGGAAGGGCTCAGGGAAACCAGCTGGAGCCTGCTGTGCTAGTTCAAAGGAGACGTGATGGCTGCTGGGTCCCAGGTGGTGACAGTGGAGATGGGACAGGAGGACTGATTCAGAACGTATTATGAAGGGAGAATTGACAAAACTCACATTGGCAAAACAGCATTAACAACTATGACCATAGGCACTGTTTTTCGCACACTTAGAATCTATAGGTCTAATAATTTAGACTTTAAAGCTTAAATATGAGTTCAGTGAACATGTACATAAATAATGGGTGAGAGAACAATGGGTAAAATGAGAAAAAACAGATTACTAAAATGTAATGTTAACAAATTGATTAATAATGGACTCACTGGGTCAGTGAGTTAGACGATTTTATCTCAAAAATGACATTGCTGAAACCAACCCAAAACAGTATTGCTGTAGTTGAGGGGCTGAAATGGCAGCTATTTAAAAAAAAGAAAAAAATGCAAAACTGAAATCTTTAATACTGGTAGCTGTCAACCGCCACATAATACAGAACGCTGGAATCTTCTCAACAGAATTTCTGAGTATGACATCATACCTATGTGATGTATTCCTTTCCAGTCTGATAACTTAAACTGTATGAGAAAATTCTCATCAGTTCATAGTATAAGGGAAAAAAATGCCATTAGTGGATAAAATTTTTACATTGAGTATTCATTAAAAAGCAGTTAAGTGCTGTATCTACATAATGGAGTATTATTAAGTCTTCAAAAGGAAGGACATTCTGCACCTGCTACAACCTGGATGAACCTTGAGGATATTATGCAAATGAGCCAGCCACAAAAGAATGAATACCGCATGATGCCAATTATATGAGATATCTAGAGTAGTTAAAATCATAGAGACAGAAAGGACAGAGACAGGGGCTAGAGGCAGGGGAGAATGTGTTTGATGGGCACAGAGATCCAGTTTCACAATGAAGGAGTTCTGGGATGGACGGTAGTAATGGCTGAACAACAATGTGAACGTATATAATACCAGTGAACTGTACATTTACAAACATTAAGATGGCAAATTTTATGTTGTACGTATTTTACAATTAATAAAAACTTTTTAAAGCATTTTAAAGAAAATGTGTATAATACACTACCATCTATCTGATAAAGGGAAACTATGAATGTAACCATAAAATTAAAAGGTTGGGGCACCTGGGTGGCTCAGTTGGTTGGGTGACTGCCTTAGGCTCAGGTCATGATCTCAGGGTCCTGGGATCGAGCCCCGCCATCAGGCTCCCTGCTCGGCGGGAGGCCTGCTTCTCCCTCTCCCATTCCCCCTGCTTGTGTTCCCTCTCTCGCTGTCTCTCTCTCTGTCAAATAAATTAAAAAAATAAAATAAAATGTAAAAAGGTTATCTATAGGGAAGAGGGATAGGTGAAGATGAAAGGATGGAAAGAAGCAATACTTTGACTATACCTTGTTTCATACATTTGATTTTGAAAGACTTTTTTAAATATTTTATGTAATTATAAAATAAAATTTTTAAAAAGTAATCCCTAAATACTAAGGAAAAAAAAGCCCAAAAACCTAAGCACCCAGTAGCAAAATCAGAGTAACGATTCTAAGTGACTTTAAAACACAGTAATTTGACTTTATATCTCTAATGGGGATGCAAAAAACTCAATTTTTATTAGTTGATGATAGTCTTCGTATTCTTCTAAGACTGAGAGGTGTACAGTGTGGGATAAAACAATAAGTAATTAGGGACACCTGGGGGGTTCAGTCAGTTAAGTGTTTGCCTTCAGCTCAGGTCATGATCTCAGGGTCCTGGGGTGGAGCCCCATGTCAGGCTCTCCACTCAGCGGGGAGTCTGCTTCTCCCTCTCATTCTCCCTCTGTGCTTGCTCTCTCAAATAAATGACTAAAATCTTAAAAAAAAAAAAAAAAAAAAAGAGTAATTAGAATCAAGCGGTCTGTCTTCGAAGAAAAAAAGATAAAGGAGTAAGATCAAGAAGGTTAAACAGAACTCTGTATAATAACTGTGATCTGTGCACTGGAAAGACCTAGAAACAATGATCAACCTAGTAGCAGTGAACAACCCCAGGACACAGACTGTCATTACTAAATACTGTTTTTCATTAAAAGAAACCAAGGTCCCTTGGAGAAATGGATGATTCCAGGGCTTGGGACAGAAAATGTGTAAGATGGGCCTGGTGCAGTTTGTCACACCGGAAAGATCAAAGACTTTTAGAGTCTTGTTTAAAGGGTTTAGGAAGTAAACAGAACAGATTCCTATTGGACAGAGATCGGACAATCTCAGCATCAATAAGGATAATACCTACAATGGACTGAACCATATCACATATGTTTAAATCCATGAGTTCACAATGACACAAACACGTAACACAACTCACTGACTACTTTCAGAGGATTCCCAACTTATTTTGAGAATTAGTAACTTACTGGATAAATTAAGCATTTATCCCACTTTTCCCAAAAGAGCTAAAATTCAGGGTAACCAAATTATGGAGAGGGCATTTCTCTTTTTTTTTTTTTTTTTTTTTAAGATTTATTATTTGAGAGAGAGAGAGACAGAGAGAGCAGGGGGAGGGGCAGAGGGAGACTGAGAGAATCTCCAACAGACTCCACTGAGCACAGAGCCTGATTCGGGGCTCCATCCCAGGACATCAAGATCATGACCTGAGCCGAAACCAAGAGCAGCAGCCCAACCAAATGAGCCACCCAGGCACCCCAGGACATTTCTCTTTATAGAAGCATTCCAGGGGCGCCTGGGTGGCTCAGTCATTTAGCATCTGCCTTCGGCTCAGGTCACAATCCCAGGGTCCTGCGATGGAGCCCTGCATCGAGCTCCCTGCTCAGCGGGAAGCCTGCTTCTCCCTCTCCCACTCCCCCTGCTTGTGTTCCCTCTCTCGCTATGTCTCTGTCAAATAAATAAATAAAATCTTAAAAAAAAAAAAAAAAAGCCACATTCCAGCTAACAAATAAAGTTATAGAATTAAAATATCAACACCTTCCAATGCCTAATAAAATGATGACTCTGGGGCATCTGGGTGGCTCAGTTGTTAAGTAAATCAACTCTTGATTTCAGCTCAGGTCGTGATCTCCAGGTCATGAGATTGAGCCCCTCGGTGGGCTCCACACTGAGCATGGGAGACTGCTTGAGATCCTCTCTCCTTCTCCCTCTGCCCCTCCCTGCTTGCACGCGCTCTCTCTCTAAATTAAATAAATAAATAAACAAACAAACAAATAAAATAAGGACTCTAGGCACTGAGCATCAAGGGTTGCTAACAAGAAGAATGACTACTAATCATTATCTGCCTACCAATCTATGAAGTCTTTTTGCTAAAAATAAATCAAATCTGAATCTGATCACATCTTTAGATTTATCTACCAGTGCACAGTCATTTCTGTATAAACTACAATACAGAACAAAATACAGACTGTGTGTAAGTCCACAGGACAAATCATGGAGTTTCACCAACAAATAAATTACAAGGAGAGACAAATGATGGAGGGGGACCTACAGACTAAAACAAGTCACAATGTATAAATAGCATCTGGATCCTGATTCAACTGTTATAAAAAAGACTATGACACAATTAAGAAAAATTTTAACATTGGTTGGATATTTAAAGGTAATGAGAAATTATTAATTTTTCGTGATAGTGGTATTTGTGTTTATCTTTTTTTTTTTAAAGATTTTATTTATTTATTTGAGAGAGAGAGAATGAGAGACAGAGAGCATGAGAGGGAGGAAGGTCAGAGAGAGAAGCAGACTCCCTGCCGAGCAGGGAGCCCGATGTGGGACTCGATCCCGGGACTCCAGGATCATGACCTGAGCCGAAGGCAGTCGCTCAACCAACTGAGCCACCCAGGCGCCCTGTGTTTATCTTTTTAAAAAATGTATGTAAATATACACACTGAAATATTCAAGTCAAAATGACATGAAATCTAGGTTTGGGGGATACAGAGAAAGTCCGGCTATGAGTTAACAACTGTTGAAGCTGGATGAGGGTAAACAGGGACTTATTACACCATTCTCTCTACATGTGCCTGAGAACAATTAAACATGTAAAATAAATAAATCAATCTGTACTCTAAGTTTCATATAATAAAAATATCTTTTATTGTTAAACTTATAAACTGAGACAAGGTAATTTTAACACTGGTTGGATATGTGATTTTTTTAACAATCTTTTTTAGAGTATCTTTTTTAAGATTTTATTTCTTCATTTGGCAGAAAGAGAGAACTCACAAGCAGAGGGAGCAGCAGGCCGAGGGAGAAGCAGGCTACAGACTGAGCAGGGCAACTATGCCCCACTCAAGCCCTGGGATCATGACCCCAGTTGAAGGCAGACGCTTAACCAACTGAGCCACCCAGGGGCCCCTTAAAGTATCTTTTAAAGCATTTCAAATTATTTACTTTTCTGACAATACAATGACTACTTGAAAGAACTAACTGGAAACTAGTAATCGTCTAAAGAAACAGCTTTTACGGTAAAATCAGTAACACAAAGCTGAACACCAAACAAAACCTTATCAGTATCAGGTAATGTCAAAGACTTAAAGGGGAAAACGGTCAGCTGTAATAAATTATATTTTAGAAAGAAAACTATCCCACCTTTTGGAGACTGGGCAGAATTTAGATTCATGGCATTCAGTGAGCCTCTGTGACTAAAATCTAAACATAGCGACAAGCAGTAAAACAAATCTTACCAGCTGTCCTGCTGTAAACCACATCAAAACTCTGAAAAGCAGTTGACTGCCAAACCATTCACTTCCTTAAAAAACATCTTCACTATTCTAGTTTTCCCCACAGTCAGAATCAAGGAGTATATTGAGATTTCGGATTTTAAAATATAATTTCTCGGGGCGCCTGGGCGGCTCAGTCGGTTGAACGACTGCCTTCGGCTCAGGTCATGATCCTGGAGTCCCGGGATCGAGTCCCGCATCGGGCTCCCTGCTCGGCGGGGAGTCTGCTTCTCCCTCTGACCCTCCCCCCTCTCCCGCTCTTCTCTCTCAAATAGATAAATAAAATCTTTTAAAAAAAATAAATAAATAATAAATAAAATATAATTTCTCCATCGCTAGCATCAGCCCATTAACTTAAGGCTGAATTTTACAGTCCCACCCTCCTACATTTCCCCCGCGGGGCCACAAAAGCCCTCCCCTCTCTTGGTGCCCGCTCAACTCTTACTCATCCTCTCCCACTCGCTTTCACCGGAGGCCGCACTGATGTTTTTGCAAAGGAGACCAGAGTGCACCTTTCAGCAAGCCTATTTCTTCTCCCCATTAAGATTTCAATCCAGCTTTCACAAATACGCGGAAATATCTTTCTGTAATAACTTACCAGCAATGCATACAGCTATCGGATGTGTTTTGACCCTTAGGAATACACCAGTTGCTTTACGTCATTTAGGCATAAAATTACGTATCAAACCACCAGCAGTTCCAGGTGAACCAAAGTATTTATTCGAAGGTAGGTATGCATGAAGTGAACACAAATCGCCCACAAAATATCCCGAGCCGTGAATTACAAGAATACAAACAAAGTAACTGTTCAAGGCAGCAGCCCTCTGACACCTCCCCCCTCCCCAACAACGTTAAAGAGAGAAAAGAGCGAGATGACCAGCAAGCTCCCTGGGCCGTCCAGTTCCCGGACCACCTCACGACCGTCTGCAGGCAGGTCTGGCTGGCAGAACCTGCCGCCTGCAAACGCTCCAGAGCCACAGGCAGCGCCGGATGCTCGCGTCCACACGCAGCCCCGAGCGGCGGCCGCTGCAGGCCGCGGACCGCGCTGTCGCCCGCACCTGCTGACCCAGCGTCCGCTCCGGACCCCCGCCGCCCACCACCCAGCCCACATGCCAGCTGCCCGGCCGCTCCCGCGGAGAAGCCCGCGTCCTCTCCGCACCCGGTCACGGCCGAACGGCGACCACCCCTCCCAGCGCGGCCCCGAGCCCCCGCGCCCGACTCGAGACCCGCCAGCGCCCCGCCCGGCGCGGCCCCCGCCCGCCTCCGCCC
>NC_058404.1:201910604-201924770 GCF_002201575.2 Neomonachus schauinslandi
CCCTGCCCGCGGGCCTCACCTCAGGGGGCGAATCGCGGGCAGCGCACGGGCGCTCCCAGGTCTGAATGCGGCCGCCGCACGTCGGCTCCGGCTCCGGCTCCGCCCCCTGTCCGCCGCGCGCTCCCCAGCCCGCAGCCCCGGCCCGCCCGGCCTCTCCGCCCCCTCAGCCCCCAGCGCTGCCCCCGCCGCGGGAGCTGGGTGCGGCCTGCGGCGCCGCAGCCCAACAACGCGCCACCCTATAGGTCCATCCCGCGCCGCGCCGCCCAGCAACACGTCCTGCGATTGGCCGACCGCTAGGGCGGTCAGTGACGCGGCCAGTGACGGGGCGGGGCTCGCGCGGCGAGGGGGCGGGTAAGGGCGGAGGCCCCGCCTACGGCCGCCGCGAACCACAGGGACGCCTCTGGGTGTGGTCCAGCCTGCCCACGGCGCTCAGCGGAGGGTCTGGCAGCACTGGCCGACTGGGCGGCAGCTTCGGGACGGCGGGTCGCAGCCGCACGGGCCTCGTCGCTGACGCAGGCGGGCCGGCTGTGCCAGCAGCGCCCGCTGTCCCAGAACCGCTTGTGCACTCGCTTGTTGTCACTGGATAGACTCTCGTGGAGGCCCCCCGCGGGCCAGGTGCCCGGGATGGGCAGCAGAGCGTCCTAACGGCCCCGTTTCAGGCCAGAGGGGCCCTCGGAGCCCGGGGCCGGGCCGCTCTCTGCCCACCTCGTACACTCCTCCAGCAGACAGGCCCTTGGGCCCTGCGCCCGTGTGCCCGGCCCTGTGCTAGTCTCTGTCCAGAAGCACCGCCCCCCTCCCCGGGCGGGCGGGGTCACAGGCAGAGTTTGGGCTGGCAGCCAGGGTGGAGTCAGCGGGGTCTGTGGATGGCGATAAGGCTCCACAGATAGGGAGGCTGCCTGCTGCCCAGGGCCTGGCCTGCCAATTCTGGATGAACAAGCACCAGTCACCTCCGCAGAACCAGTAGTAAGAGTTTAGGCCAGGGCATTGGCAAGATTAGGTCACCTGCCAGTGACCTGGAGGCTAGCCTAGAGACCGGACCAGCACCTTCCCCTACCCTCTCGCTCCTCTTGTCTCATCTGAGCCCCCAAAAAGCCCAGGACACAGAAGCAGAGCTTCTTGTTCCCTTTATACCATAGGAAGCTGAGGCCCAGCACTGGGCAGGGCAAGAACAGTGTGGAACCCGGGCCTTCCTTCCCAGCAGGGACCTCTTTGGCTTTGCGCATAGAAGAGTCAGGGATATTGTCCAGGCATAATAGTCTGTGACCTCTGATCTCAGGGCACTTCTGCTCAAGACTCCACAATTCTACATCAGCCATTGTTTCCCTTGCACCCAGGAACAAGGCCTGGCGCTTTAGAGCTTTCAGTGAAGGGGGCGCCTGGGTGGCTCAGTCAGTTCAGTGTCGACTCTTGATTTCCACTCAGGTCATGATCTCAGGGTCCTGGGATCAAGCCCTGGGTCGGGCTCCCTGCTCAGCGGGGAATCTGTTTCTCTCCCTCTCCCTCTTCCTCTGCCCCTCTCCCACTAAAAAAATTAATCTAAAAAAAAAAAAAAGGCTGTCAGGGCTTGCTCAAGGAAGGAAGGAAGGGACGAAGGGAGGAGTAGAAGATGATTAAGCATGTTAAATAGACGCAAAAAAGACCCAGATCAAGCTTCTAAAGGTGGAAAATACATCAGAAATGGAAAATACACTGAATGGGATTAACAGCAGATTAGACACAGCAAAAAACACTGGAAGACATGGAGAAAGTAAATGAAATACAGAGAAACGAGCCTGAAAAGAACAAACAGAGCACCAGTGAGTTGTGGGACAACTTCAAGAGGCCTCATAAATGTGTAATTGGAGTCCCTGAAAATGGGTGTGGGGGTTAGAAAGAAGACAAATACGATTTGAGGATATAATGGCTGAAATTTCTTTTTAAATCTGATGAAAACTACAAACTCACAAATCAAAGCAACTCAAAAAGTAACTTCTGGCTTGCTACTGGGCTCTGGTAGAAATGGAATGTGTCTATGGGACATCAAAAGTGACTCTGAGGCCAGGGGCGCCTGGGTGGCTCAGTCGCTAAGTGTCTGCCTTTGGCTCAGGTCATGATCCCAGGGTCCTGGGATCGAGCCCCGCATCGGGCTCCCTGCTCCTCGGGAAGCCTGCTTCTCCCCCTTCCACTCCCCCTGCTTGTGTTCCCTCTCTCGCTGTGTCTCTCTCTGTCAAATAAATAAATAAAATCTTTTAAAAAAAAAAAAAGTGACTGTGAGGCCAGAATTGCCCATCACTTGGTTCCATCAGACTACCAAGACATAAAGTCGGGTAGGTACATCATAATCTAAGTGGCAGATCCAGGATTGGAAGGCTTCATGTAGATGCAGAGGTAGGCGGTCCAGACACTTTGTCATCTACCACTATAGCAGCAGTATCTATCAGCTCACACCAGTGGTCTCAGGGATTCCCTGGACACAGTGACAGAGGAGCAAAAAGCATGTGCTTGGTTCATAGGAAGGTTGGCTCGATATGTTGGTATGGGCTGAAAATGGCCTGCTGCTCTGTATCCCCATTCGGCAGCTGCCCTGAAAGACAGTGGTGAGGGAAAGTCACCCCCATAGGCAAAGCTTCAGGCAGTGAATTTTGCCATTCACTTTGTGTGGCAGGAGATGTGGCCTGGACTCATAGACAGTGGTACATGGCTTAGTTGGTTGGCTGGAGCCTGGAAGGAACAATCTGAAAGTTCGGGCACAAAAAGGTCTGAAGACAGGCATGTCAATGGATCTATGGGAATTAGTACAAAGAGTGAAGATCTTTGTATTGCATGTTAATATTCACCAGTGCACGTCTACCACAGAGGCTCTAAACAACCAAGCAGATAGAAAGGACTGGCCAATGAGCATAAACCAGGCTCTTTCTTCTGCCCCCATTGTGCTGGCACAGTGGTCTCCCCAGTGAAGTAATCATGGTAGCAGAGTGGAGGCCATGCATGAGCCCAACAACATGGGTTCCTTGTAACCAAGGCTGATCCAGCTACTGTCAGTACCAAATGTAGCCTGTCACCTGTCCCTGCAGGAGCCAACCGGCTACTTATTGGCAAGTTGATTACCTTGGATCCCTTCTATTCTAGAAAAAGCAATAATTCATGTTCACTGAGACTGCCATGTATCTGGATGAGGGTTTGCCTTTTCTGCCTGCAATTACTTCAGCACCCCTATCAAGAGCTCAAAAAGTGTCTGATTGGCTGACATGGACTCCCACATAACTGCCTAGTTACCAGAGGACCTGCTTTATGGCAAAGGAGGTATGCAATGGACATAGGACCAGGAACCCACCATTCCTACCAAATATGTGCCATCCAGAAGTTGCCGGCGTACTAGAGTGATGGGCTAGCCACATGGAGATTCAGATGAGGCTCCAACTCAGAGAGGACACCTGCAAGGTGGGATGCTAGCCTCCAGGAAGCAGGACACATGCTACATCAATCACCACTTTACGAGACTCCGTCCCTAATACGGACAATACCCAGTGACCTACTTGAGGAATCTGTGCTTCTGTTCTGCAACAGTAAGTGCTCTGAGCCTAGAGATCCTAGAGGTCACCAAAGAGGATGCTTCTACCAGGGGACATAGTCATGTTGAAACTATGGCTGTCGTCTGATCACAAGACCATAATGGACAAAGTTATGAAATCCTATGGGCAAACATTAAGGAAGACTCAAATTAATAGGGAGATAGACTGTGCTGATGAGTCAGAGGATGCAATGTTGTAAAGATGTCAATTTTTCCCAAGCTGATTTACAGCTATAATGAATTCCCAATCAAAAGATCAACTGAGTTATTAGTGACACTGATGAGCTGATTTAAAAATTTGTGTGAAAATAGCTTTGCACCGTGGCAGTATCATAGCCAATGAGGTTTATCTGAAGCGCGATTATCGCTAAAACTTATGTGAAAAAAAAAAGTGGGATGGGATGCCTGGGTGGCTCAGTTGGTTAAGCGTCCAACTCTTGATTTTGGCTCACGTCATGACCTCAGGGTTGTGAGATCAAACCCCACGTCAGGCTCCATGTGTGGAGTGTGGAGCCTGCTGAAGATTCTCTCTCTCCCTCTCCACCCGTTTTTTCTCTCTCTCTAAAATAAATAAATAAAATTTTTTTTTAAAAAGTGAGAGAAAAAACTCATCCGGAAATAGAAAGAGCCACAATAGACAAGACACTCTCAAAGAAGAAAAATAAGGTGAGAACCTATTTAGCAGAGACCGAGACATAATTAAGTGACAGTAACTCAGACAGCTGCTATTGGCATAGAAACAGACAGACAAATGGAACCGAACAGAGTCCAACAACAGACCTCCATATATATGGACATATCACAGGTGGCATTGCAGATGGGGGCGGGAGAGCAGATTATAAATAAATAGTGCAGGAATAGGTGGGTAAACCCATGGGGAAAGAAATGAAAGTGAACCCTTACCTCTAGCTGTATGCAAAGTAACAATTATAGGGCGCCTGGGCGGCTCAGTTCGTTAAGCGACTGCCTTCGGCTCAGGTCATGATCCTGGAGTCCCAGGATCGAGTCCCGCATCGGGCTCCCTGCTCGGCAGGGAGTCTGCTTCTCCCTCTGACCCTCCCCCCCATGCTCTCTCTCTCTCTCATTTTCTCTCTCTCAAATAAATAAATAAAATCTTTAAAAAAAGGGCGCCTGGGTGGCTCAGTTGGTTAAGCGACTGCCTTCGGCTCAGGTCATGATCCTGGAGTCCCGGGATCGAGTCCCGCATCGGGCTCCCTGCTCAGCAGGGGGTCTGCTTCTCCCTCTGCCCTCTTCCCTCTCGTGCTCTCTGTCTCTCATTCTCTCTCTCTCAAATAAATAAATAAAATCTTTAAAAAAAAAAAAAATCTTTAAAAAAAAACTTAAAAAAAAAAACAATTATAGAGTTGGAGAAGATATTTGCAACACACGTTACTGACAATATCAAGGCTACGTAAAGAATTTGTATAGATTAACAAGAAAAAGGAACAATGATTAGAAAAATGTGCAAAATATTTGAATAGACACTTCACAGGAGACAAATCAAAAATGGTTCATAAACATATGAAAATATGCTCAAGCTCATTAATATTTGCTAAATGCAAATTAAAGCCATAATTATACACCCACCAGATTGATAAAAATGAAAAAAAAATCTGACGATACCAAGTGTCAGCAACA
Source organism: Neomonachus schauinslandi (assembly GCF_002201575.2). Classification (NCBI taxonomy): domain Eukaryota; kingdom Metazoa; phylum Chordata; class Mammalia; order Carnivora; family Phocidae; genus Neomonachus; species Neomonachus schauinslandi. The sequence goes on from NC_058404.1 coordinate 201,915,793, forward strand.
ATGTGGAACCAAGGGAACTCTCTTTTATTGCTGTTGGGAATGTAAACTGGAACAACAAAATTCCTGGAAGACAGTGAAGGTTCCCGATGCCCTAGAACCCAGGGGTCAGACTCCCCGGGTACATACCCTAGAGAAACTCGTGCACGCGTGCATCAGAAACACGAAAAAGACTGTTGCTAGCGGCATTGTCTGGACTTGCCCCAAATTGGAAACAAACCAAATGTCCATCTACAATAAAATAAAACCCGTGAACTATGATACAGTTATATATAACAGAACAGTTTTCAGCAATGAACTTGAACAAACTAGAGCTAAGCCCAGCAATGCGGACGCATCTCAAAGACATGATGGGCAAAAGAAGCCAGCTGTCAAAGCTTTCATCTGCACGATTCCATTCACATAAAATACGAAAACAGGAAACCACCGTGATGGATGTATAATTGAGTGGTGAAAGCTTTATAGCAGAATAAGAACGCGAGCCTCCCCAAAGCCAGGGCAGGGGTTGCTGCAGAGACCGGGAGGGGCGGAGCTGTGATGGGGAGGGCACACTGGTGCTGGAGAGACTACCTCTTGACGGGATCATAAATATGTTCACCTCATAGCAATTTGTTAGGCTGCACATTTGTGTTTTGCTCATTTTTCCAAATGCGTGTTTTGCTCTACGGGAAATCAAAGGAAAAAGGAGTGTGCTACAGCTCTGAGCAGCTCAGAGTGTGGCCAGAGCTGAAGCCGGAGGGTGATGCAGGGGCAGCTGTTAGGCAGCCTCTAAGGATTCATGAGGAGCAAAGGAAGGTCTGAAGGAAGTGGATATGTTTGGGGTCTGCCCTGTGTCTCAAGACTTTCCCTCTGGTGGGAGTGTGCTAGAAGGTAGCCTAACGGGAGATGGCCACTTCCAACCATCTTCAAGGGTCACTGTCCCCCTGGACTGGAGCCTTCCCTGAGGTCCCCCATCAGGCAGTCTTTTCCAGTGGGAGGGATAGAGCATGCAGGCAGAGACAGGGAACTGGATGTGGCAAGCTGCCCAGTGGGGGGCTTGGTGCCACTGGGTCACAGCCAGAGACAGAGGCCCTCCTCCCCTCACTGCCCTCCTCTAGAGACACACGGATTAGCTGTAAGCACCAGCTCTGCCCCGTATTCCCTGTGTGTCCTCCAGGCCTCCCTTCCCGAGGCCAGTCCCGGTGGGCACTGGGCAAGAAGCCCCTCGACCCCAGGCTGCTGACTTTTCTTCCCTGATGCCCTGCCAGCGCCACCGATCCCGCCAGGAGTGCAGGGAGAGCCTCCTTGGACCAGCAGGGGGCGTCCCCCCAATGTGACCCACAGTTGGGGCAGGGACGTGGAACCACTCAGGACTTGTTTTTGTTTTTGTTTAAGATTTATTTTTTTTTAGGGGCGCCTGGGTAGCTCAGATAGTTAAGTGTCTGCCTTCGGCTCAGGTCATGATCCCGGGGTCCTGGGATCGAGCCCCGCACCGGGCTCCCTGCTTGGTGGGAAGCCTTCTTCTCCCTCTCCCTCTGCCTGCTGCTTCCCCTGCTTGTACACTCTCTCTGTGTCAAAAATAAATAAAATCTTTTTTAAAAAATAAAGATTTTATTTATTTATTTGAGAGAGAATGAGAGCATGAGCAGGGGGGAGGGTCAGAGGGAGAGGGAGAAGCAGGCTCCCCGCTGAGCACGGAGCCCTATGCGGGCTCAGTCCCAGGACCCTGAGATCATGACCTCAGCTGAAAGCGAGAGTTGGGCACTTCCCCCACTGCGCCCCCCAGGAGCCCCTCCGGACTTGTTTCGTGAGGGCTCTTCTGGTTCTAAAAGCATCTCTGTTTACAATAAAAATCTCTATTAACAGAAGGTAGAGAAGCTCACTCTTTTCAACTGTTAGAAGAGTAAAACCATGTTCAGTCATCAGCTTGGAAAAGCTTCCCAAAGGGTCTGAGCCTTTCTCAGCCCAGGAGCTGGACCAGTCTCTGAACTCACCATGATGCTGGACAAGGCAATGAAGCCTCTCTGAGCCTCAGTTTCTCCACCTGCAAGATGAGGAAGCAGGGGCGCCTGGGTGGCTCAGTTGGTTAAGCGACAGCCTTCAGCTCAGGTCATGATCCCAGAGTCCTGGGATCGAGTCCCGCATCGGGCTCCCTGCTCTGCGGGGAGCCTGCTTCTCCCTCTCCCACTCCCCCTGCTTGTGTTCTCTCTCTTGCTGTGTCTCTCTCTGTCAAATAAATAAATAAAATCTTTAAAAAAAAAAAAAAAGATGAGGAAGCAGACTAGCCCCTGGGTCTATTACCCCCAGACTGGGTCCAGAGGATTAAGCAGGGGAAGGCAGGCCAGTTTTGTTCCTCCCAGGGCTGTGGCCCCCCAGGCTTAGTCAGGGCACACCCAGGACTGTGTAGACACTCCACATGACTATCAGAAGCCCTGAGGGGAGATGGGAAGGTAGGCAGGGGTGGGGGCCAGGCTCAGAACAGCAAAGGACAGGTCACATTAAGTAGCTGAGCTGGAACTTGAATCCAGGCTTCTCTGACCCTCCGTTTTCTCCCCTGTGAAATGGGCACATAGTAGCTTCTTCTCTCAAGTACCCATGGGGCTCAGCACCTGGAACCCAGGAAGTACCCGGTAAGTGGTAACCACCCTCCAACACTGTATGAGCAATAGAACGTTCATGGCAGGTCTCAGGAGGGAGTGGATCCCTCTGGCCCCTCCTTTATGCTGGAGACCTTGCCTAGGACCCCATCGGCCAACCCCAGCACACACTCTTACAGCTGAGGCCCTGGGTCCCTGGGTCATTTCACAAGCAGGTGGGAGTCTGTCCTGGGCAGGCCTAGGGCCTGGGAGGAGAGGTTAAAGCCAGTTCAGGCCCCAGGGTGGGCCTTGGGCAGCCACAGGCCTCATCTGTCCAAGTGAACAGAGGCCCCAGAACCCCCCAAACTTTCCAGTTCGGGGGTCTTCAGATACATTTTAGCCACTGAGCTGGCCACAAGTTACCTAGAAGTGACAGGGTGTCCCGCATCATGCAGTGCATCACTCGCAAGCAGAACCCCCAGCACTGACGACACCGTCTTCTGGTCCGAACCCCACTTAGAACTTTTACAGGAAGGGAAGCTGCAGCCAGTAGGGAGCGGCCTGCCTCCATGGGTTCCCCACACTAGTTCAGGGCAGGGAGGGACTGCTGGTTCCCCAAACTGCGCGGAATGCCTGAAGCTCCCCGGGCCCCAGACTGGACAGTGCCCGTGCTGACCCCCCCCCCCCCCCCGCAGGGTTTAGAGGAAACATCTGCAGGGACCGTGCTGGACACTTGGTTCCTGGAAGCAGATGGCTGTCATCCTCCCAGCACCTCTCCCATCCACTGTGGCCTCATCCCTTCCCCTCCTCCAGCAAGCCACCCCACACCCTCCTCTGTGACCCACAGTTGGGGCACAGCCACCCCACACCCCACACACGCCCAGGGTGGAAGGAAGTGCAAACAAAGGGCCCTCCCCAGATGATGAACACCGGCTGGTGGGGACACTGCTGTCCTGGGTTTGAATCTCACACAGCGAACTTCTTTCCCAACATAAGACAGAGAGGATCTGACGCCCCCCCAGGATCCCAGCCAGCCCTGACCCAAAGCGGAGTCTGTTTCCACAGAGGCAACAATCCAGCCTGGATGGGCGTGCCAGGGAGAGTGGCTTCTGGAATTCCACAGCAGGCAGGGAGGGGCGGTCAGGGCCAGACTTGAGCTGGGTGTTGCCCAGAGGACTCGGGCATCTGGGGACCACCATCCCCACCCACACTTAGCCCCCGGGATCTTCCCACCCCTCTGTAGCCATCTCTTCCTCCAGGGAGTCTTCCTGGAGCCCCTAGCTGGGTTCTGAGCTCCCCACCCAGGCACACCCCACTGGCCTGGCCCAGGTGTGCCCAGCTGTGCCCCAGCACAGTTTGTTCATCCAGCAAATGACCCCACTGTAGATGGGGGGGCCTTTTAGCTCTGCAGTCCTATTGCCTTGTACCTGACCTGTGGCACTTCGGAGTAGAGGCTCTGAGTCCAGACTGCCCGAGTCTGGGTCCTATTCTGTTCCTAGCTATGCGCCCAAAGCAAGTTCTTTACTGACCTATGCCCTGAAGACAACCACTTCTTAGGCTTCCTGTGAGTTGAGCTGCTAGTCACCGCTTAGACGTGGGTGTGGGTACTCGGTAAGGCTGCTCGTCCCCTCCTTCCCAATGAAGCCCCGGCCACTGAGGGAAAGGTCATCTGTGCTTTATTGTACATCAATGGCCCATACTGGAGCCTGTGTCTTAAGAGTTCCTGGGGTGGCAGTCCTGGGGCCAGCCTCTGCCCAACCCCGAATGCCCAGTCCTGCCCAGCTCCCAGCATGGGGCAGGGTCAGTGCGCTGGCGGAGTTGGGGACGGGGGGATGACCACAATTCTTGTCCACAAAGCCCACGCAGGGCTCGGTCCTGGGACCCTGGGCTCCGGGGAGGTGGGACAGGGTGAGCTGTGTGTCACAGGAGAGCCCCCTCAATCCTCTGGAGTGCAGAGCCTGGCCCAGCCCCAGGGACCCAGCCTGCTGAGTGGGGCCTGGCCTGGCGGATTCTACAAGGTATCTGTTGGGGAGACCCTGGGTGGGAGCACAGCGCTCAGTCCGGCTCCTCCTCCCACGCAGGCCCGTCTCATCTGCGTGGCCTGGGGTCATGGCCCCCGTGGCTCGTCTCTGCCCAGCAGCGTGTGTCACTGGCGTCACCTGGGCCTCGTGTAGCCGTAGGGGCGCTGCAGCAGCAGGCTCTGGTGGCCGGGCAGCACGTGCGTGTGGTAGTGCTCCACGAGGCTGCCCACGCTCACAAACAGGACCTCGCCCTCCAGGTAGAATTTAGAGTCCTGGGAAGGGGGAAGAGTGGCGGGGTCAGGGGGGGGTCTCCCGCGAAAGGGGGTGGTCAGCAGCAAGCGTGGCAGTCAGGCAAGCTCCCAGGTGCCCTGTGTCAGCTCTGTGCCTGCCACCCCACCCCCAGGCAGGGGCTCCCTTCCAGCTGGGGCCCTGGGGCGGGGCCAGCCTGCCCACCTTCTCAAAGATGCGGTAGTTCCTCACTTTGTTGGGGCCTGTATCCCACACGACCAGAACCTGCAGGAAGAGAAGCAGCAGATGGATCAGCTGAGAGCAGCCCCAGCCTCCGGGGAAGGACCGCAGAGACCGAGGGGCCGGCAGAAGCATCACAGCTGGGTCCTGGGGCCCTTACAGTGACTTAGGGAGGGACCCGGACAGCAGGGTCCAAACGGGCAGCCGCTGGCCCCAGGGCTCCTGCCCTGATGGCCTCTGGGGAGACTCGAGTAGCGGTAGCAGGTGCCTGGCTCGCCCTAGGACCATTTCTGACAGACACAGAACAGAGGGGGCGCCAGGCTGGCTCCGTCCATGCAGCGTGCGACTCTTGATCTTGGGGTCATGGGTGCGAGCCCCACTGTTGGGCATAGAGCTTACTTAAATAAATAAATAAACAAATAAACAAGAAAAGAAAAGAAACAGAAAAGTGAGGCTCAGTGAGGTTGTGCGATCCAGCCTCGGAGGAGGAGGGGCACTCCGGCCGACTCGCTATTCCCACGGCCCCAGGCAGCCTCCCCTGCAAAGTGCATGAAAACCCAGCCCCACCAGAGTTCTGGGACCCCCAGCACTTCCCTCCCACCTCCTGCCTGTGCTGGGGGACTGGCCAGCATCGCCCCCAGTTTGCAGACGGTGTTCGGTTCCTGACAGTAGATGGGGCAGGGGCTGCCGGGCAGAGACCCCAAGGACAGAACTGGTCGAGATGCCAAATCAGAGGCTGCACAGGGAAGTGACGTATATACTATAAAGGGCTGTGCTGGCTGTCAGCTTGGGTGTGCGCAGAGCCAAAGGAGCCCACCACAACACAGCAGTCCCCAGGGGCCTTCGCTCAGCAGGGTGACTGTCGGGGCACCTACCTTCCCCGACTTGGTGGAGGAGTTCCGGATGCAGTAGAGTCCATCCTGGGGCTCTCCCTGGGGGCTTGTGGCTTTGAACAGCCTAAAATAAAGCAGTTGCGTCAGAAGACAAACCATCCTCAGCCAGCGCTCACGGGGGGACCCTCCAGCCCCAGTCCTCAATGTGGGTTTCTGTCTTCTCGCCATTCTGCAGCACAGGTCCCAAGAGCAATGGGCTGCGTGAGGGCCGGCCTGTGCCGGGCTTGGGTGCCGGCCAGGCGGGACTGAGCGATGGCCTCTATCGCCCTCGGGGCCGAGTACCTGTGCCGGCGACTGCCCAGCACCAAGGCAAGTGAGGGGGACAGAAAGGCTGGGGACCGCATGTCCACAAAAACAAGGATTTGGAGAAAGAAGAGCTTGGTGCTAACCTTTCCACTTCGCAGGATTCCGTGGTATTGATAAACACAGAGCTGGGCAGCGGCACCTGCAGAGACCAGTGGCAGTCAGGGTCAGGGTCAGGGTCCGAGGGGTGCTTGTAGCCAGTGCGCCGTCCCCCCACCACCGGCGGGCTACCAGCCTGTGCCCAGATCTGGGGCTTTCCACCATGCTCCCGCGCCCCCCTCAACTCCAGCATCCTGGGGGCTCCTCACTCAAGATGCCCAGTGAGGGGCCGCCTACCCACCGCTGCGAGCTGGGCTCTCCCCTCGGCCCTACCTTCTCATAATCCTCGTCGGAGTCCTCCCCACCAGCGCTGTCCGCCTTCAAGGGCCGTCGGGGTTTTTCAAAGGAGAAGCTCCTGAAACTCTGCCCATCAGGGGGTGACCTCCTGGGAGGGGAGCAGGGAGAGGAGGGAACATCACTGTCGCACCCTCCACCCACCACCCCCATTCACCTGGATGGTCGGAGGCCCAGACCAGGGACCCTGAGACAGGCCCATGCCGACCGCCCTGGGGCGACAGGAATTGCCTGAAGTGGGCTCAGGGCTGCCAATAACACTGGCAAGACCATGGTGGGGGCCTGAACTCTGGTGTGGTCATTGCATAGACAAGTGCTCTGGACGCTTGGGGGGGGGCCCCAGCCCCAGCTCTGCAGCTAACCAGCTTTGTGACCTTGGCCAAGGCACGCCCCTCCCAAAGCCACAGAGAGTGGATGATGTGAATGGACGGAGCCCACACTGGGCTGTGGTGGAGGCTGAGCCATGGACGACCGGCCCTGGCACACGCAGTCCTGGAGCTCTTGGCAAACTGACCCAGTCTGCACCACTGAGGCCCCTTGTGAAACGGAACCATCACGTGGCGCCCTCCCTCGGCAGCAGAGCTGAGAGTCCTAGGGAGAAGGGTGCCAGGCTCAAAGGCCTTCAGGGAGTACTGGGTTAGCACACCCGCTCAAGGTTCCCCCCTGTGGTTCCCAGAACCTTCACGGTTTGGGGCCCCAGACATCTCTGACCACAGGCTGTTGGTATGAATGACACTCACACCAGTCCCCCCTAGCAATAAAGAAGCAAGTGTTTCGAGCAGACGTCAAGGGTGAGTCACCAACATACTCCACATTCTGGCAAGTTCCCAATCAGGAAGAGCACAGAGGCAGCCTTGGTGGCTCAAGAGCCCCAGGCAGGGAAGGACAGTTCCGGATCAGGAGGGCCCGCAGAGGCATGCTGGCTCCAAGGGGCTCACAGCCCCAAGCTCCTCCCATCCCCCACCATCTATCCCAGAGCAGGCGGTCAGCCCTGAAGGCCCCTCCCTTGACCCTGCAGGGTCCTCAGATTGCCCAGGCCGGGCTCTGGGAGGCCTGTTTCCCCAAAGACCCTCTTGCCCACTGCTCCCTGACAGCGACGGGCTCTAGGCCCACCACCCACGAGGCTGGACATTCCTCTAGGGCAAGGATAGGTCCGGTGCAGGGGAGGCTGCTCAGACTCAGCAGGCTGCGGCAATCAAGGAGCCTTCCTCCTCCTATGCTAGGGCTGCCTGGTACCCATCGTGGACACAGACAGTGCCAGAGGCGAGGAGGCCAAGGCGCCGGCTGGGGAGGGTCCCCAGTGCCAAGCCAACTCACTGGAGGTGGGGGAGGGGTGGCTTCTCTGTCCTCGGCAGGACCGCTGGCTTGGCTGCGGCCTCAGGCATTGGCAGTTTCAGGACAGGAGGCCTGGGGGCCACCGGGGGCACGAAGAGTCTGGGCCTGGCTGCCTCCCCTGCAGGGGCCTCTTCAGCCATCTTTAAGAACTTGGGCTTGTTGGCAGGCACGGGTGGAGGCTCGGGCGTGGGTGGCCCCCGGGGGGTCAGATGGAAGGACTTGAGCTTGTCACAGTTCCTGGAGGAAGCAGTGGCCACGTTGGCAGGGCTGGAGGCAGAGCCAGGCCCATGGCCGGGGACCCGGGGCTCTGGGCTGGGGCTGGCGCTCTCGCGTAAGCAAGGGGGTTTCCGGAGGCTGGGCGTGGTTGGCAGGTGGCCCAGCGGGGGGTCACTCATCCTCCGGGGGGCCATGGGCACTCTGGGGCCAGGCTCAGGCCGCCTCAGGCCCAGTGGGTCCCTCTTGGAGTCCTCAGGAGCTGGGCTGTTGTCAGGGAGGCCACGCTTAGGGGGCGGGGGTGGCAACAGGGGGCTCAGGCCCTTGGAGGCAAAGGAGTGAGCACGGGGCATGTCGGAGAAGGCTGGCTTCCTGGGTGTAGGCACAGGAGGCGGGGGGTAGGCCGGCGGGTGGGTCAGGGTGTCTGCAGAGCAAAGAGACCCAGTCAGTGAGTGTCACTTGCTGGAGGCTGGGCCAACACCACCACCCTGCACCCCCTGGCCCTTCTCACCCCCCTCTACACGCAGCCCGCATGAGCTTCCTGAGCCATCAGCTTCCCGGAAGTGGAGGTCAGAGAGAAGAGGCAAGGGAAACTCTTGAGGACTTCACCTCAGAGAGGGGAGGCTATGATTCCCACTAAGAGAGGTGAGGAGGATGGACAGGAGTAGGTTGGGAGGAAAATGAGGGTTGCGTTTGCTCATGCTTTAAGAACATTGAGGGAACGTGGAATGGGCCGTCGGGGCACAGTCTGGGGTTCAAGGAGAGGTGAGGGGGTGTGGGGTGGGCCGTCGGGGCGCAGG
>NC_058404.1:201924780-201931500 GCF_002201575.2 Neomonachus schauinslandi
GCCGTCGGGGCGCAGGTCTGGAGTTCAAGGAGAGGTGTTGGCTGGTGAGGCCAGTGGAGTCAACAGGCTATCTGTGACACTGGCTGTCCAGTGGCCTAAGACTGTCAGGAGAGGAGTGGGCCAGGCCTGAGTCCTGGGGTGGCCCAGCTCATGTTGATTGGCCCAGCTCATGGCATTAAGGGGCCAGTGTGGGGCTGAGTGAGGTGGGATGGGACCTGGAGCCAAGGCTCCTGGTGCTGAGGAGCAGGGGGGACGACCCAGGCCACGTACAGCTCACAGGTGCTGAGTGCTGCATTTGAGAATGGGGAGGCCACTGGAACCCAAATAAGAAATGTTTGGGGAGAGGGAGGGGAAAGCCTGCTTGGAGTAGGGACTCGGAAGGGTGGGGAGGGAATGTGCAGGCAGGTCTGCGGGCACTGGCCCTGGAGGAGCATAGCTGCGAGCAAAGTGAGGTCCCCACGTGCTCATCTACAGCCACGCGTGGCCGCAGTTCAGGGGTGGGGCAGATGGACATGGGCTGGAGCCATGGGCTCTGTGCCGGGAGGGAGGTTGAGGCACATGGCCTGGCCTGGTGGTGGCCCCAGAGGGAGGGGGCCAGGAGGAAGGAAGAGGGCTGGACCTGCTGTACCTAAAGGGGGGGGCTGAGAGGGCAGAGGACAAGGTCATTTGAGAGAAAGCAGAGGAACAGGGAGGCCGGGGGTAGAGGGATTGTCCCAAGTCCCCAGGAAAGTGGAAAGGATAGTGGGACGGGACGGATGGCAGGACAGAGGCACAGCCCTCCCCCATCTGGTCCTACGCTTGGCTGTGACAGATATATGTGACGCCTGGTGCATGCCTGTCTCCCTTGCTAGGCCGCATACTTTGGGAGGTCAGGTGGGAGTGGGTGGGTAAGTGACAGACCGGCCTAGAGGTGCTCCAGGGAGCTGTCAGCCACAGGGAGTAGGCCCTGCCCTGGACCCACCCACTCCTCAATGTCCCTCCTTCCCCACTCAGCCCCCAGGACCACCCCTGGCTCAGCATCATACATGTGGGCCCCCCCTACCTCACTTATTTGCAAATCACCTCCCACCTGCCCTCCATCCCGGGCTAACTGTGGAGGTTGGAGGATCAGGTGAGCAGAGCCAGCCAGAGCATACATCTTTTCTGTTCTGTTCCTCCTAATACTTGGGCCACAACAGGGAAACTGAGGCCACCCAGAGCGGTACTCAGGCCGGCACTCCCAGGTTCCAGCCCCAGGAGCCCCCGAGGCCCACAGGTCGCCCACCTACCCTCGGGCTCCACGGGCTCAGGGGAGTCCGGCTCCATGTACGAGTCGTCTTCATCCTCATGCTCGTAGTCTGTGAGGCAGATCGAGGGTCAGACCCTGGGTGGCCCAGGCCCAGCTGCACCCAGGGGCGGTGGGGCAGGGGCCCTCACAACACTGGGAGCCACGGGTCAGGGAGGCACAGGGCAGGGCATGAACCCAGGACCCAGGCTGCCTGGGGAAGACAGCCAGATACGCCTCCCCTCCTGGGCGGCAGGGGCCAGGTGCAGACAGGGTGGGGCGTATGCAGACAGGCCTCACCTTCATTGTCTGTGGGGTATGGGGACAGGCTGATGTCCACAGGCCGCTCGACTGCACCATAGAAGCTGTCTGTGTCCGAGCTGGAGTCACTGAGGTGTGGGGCGGGGGGAGGGGGGTGAGCACCGGGCAGGGGGAGTTCCTTTGCACTCACACATCTGGATACACACGCACACCCTCGGATACGGGACCGATGAACAGACATGGATGTACGCACAGACCGACAACACACACAGACACGTGGACGTGTACAGAGCTAGACCCACGGATAAACACAAAGCAAGACCAGACACACAGTCGAACAAGCTCCTCACAGGTGAGAAACACAGACCCAGGGACCGGAGGCCCTGCCACCCCCTGCCTGACCACACGGGGCCAGGCCTCAGGGCTGGCCCCACATCCCCAGCTGCCCCGCGGAAACTACCAATGGGTGTACACGCGTACACACACACACACACACACACCCCGGGCCAAGCCCCCAGAGGTGGGAGGCAGGCACACATGTCAAGCCCAGGCCCACCTGGTGTCCAGGGGCAACTCCTTCTTCTCATGGAAGTGGCCAATCTCCTTGCGCAGCAAAGCCATCCAGCTCTGTGGGTCAGTCGGGGCTGGAGTGGGTGCCTGCTGCCCAGGGCAGGGCTCCACCCTCGCCTCGCCTCCCTCACTGCCCGGGGCTGCCCCGCACAGAGGTCAGGGACACGACCCCTATGGCCTTCCTGGGGCTCTGGCCCCACCTTAGCCCATTCAGAGCTCTTCCCAAGACAGCTCCTGAGCGTGTGGCGCTCGTACCAGGCCACGGGCTTGAGGATGAGCACTCGCCCAGCACCACGTCCTGTCAGGCGCCCCCCACCCCGAAGGCAGGCTCACCTTGCGCTCATCCTCAGAGGAGGCCGAGAAGAACCATGTGCGGTGCTTCTTGCTGATGTGGACAATCTTGAAGGGGAAGACGTTGTTGGACGTTGTCTCTTCAGCTGCCCGCATCACCCTGAAGGCACAGTGCGGGCGGTCACCACCCGGTCAGCCCAACCCGGATGGGTCCCGGCACCCCGCACCCACCGTGCCCCCGAGGACGCGGGCGGGTCTGGATGGTCCGCCTTGTGGATGCTCCAGGCCAAAGGCCTAGATGCTTCAGGCAGAGGGAAGCGTGCAGGCAGGGACAGGGCACAGAGTGGACAGGGCTCATCCTGGAAGCAGCAGCCCACGCAGCTCCAAAACGAGGACACGTCACCCTCACTGCCCACCAATGCCCCTCTACTCAGGTGCCACCCGCCCACCTTGGCGGGCCGGCCTGTTGGGGGCCTGAACATGTCAGCCTCCGCCCTGCCCTTGCAGCCCCCGTCAGGCACCCCAGAGAGCACTGGGGGGACGTGACTTACGTGGCTGCTCCCCCCAGCCAGGCTGTGGGGTTGTATAGAGATCACAAAACCTACCATGGGGGAGCCCCACCGGGCCAGGCGCCTGGGGCAGGTGCGCCCATCCCCCGGGGTGAGGGTGCGCATCCCTCCCCAGGGGACCCCAGAGCTCTGAGCCACAAATGCCCACTGGCAGCCACAAGCTCCAGGCTCCTCCCCTCCTTAGCAGTGCCCTGGCGGGCGGAGGCCTGGCACTGGGCTGGGCACCTGGGCCAGGCCCCCCGCACTGAGCTTGCGGCCAAAACCTTGAGTCACTCAGTCCTGCCACTGACATGGGACCTTCAGGTCTGCATAGGCAGGAGGGGCTGGGCCCTCCCAGGAAATTGGGCGGCACAGACTCACGCCGCAGGGTGCCAGGCCCATGGTGTGACACTAAGACCCAGAGCCCAGGAGTCACACTTCACCCCTGCCTGCAGGCCCCCGATGCTGTAGGGCTGGCCCAAGTGGGGCTGATGGACCCTCACTTGCCAGCATTCCCCAACCCATCTAGAAGGTTCTGGCCCAGTGTCCACCTGCCTGCCCATTAGCAGAGAGGCACTCGCTGGATGGGCCCAGCCTACGGCACGTGTAAAGCAAGGAGCTGGCCCCGGCCTGGGAGGCCCCGAAGCCATGGAGGCCTGAGGCAGGGCCTAGGGTGGAGTAGGTTCCTGGCCCCTTGGAAGGAGGCTATGGTAGGAAAGGCGGCTGGGTGAGCAGCGAGATGGAGTGGTGGCCGAATGGGGACTCTGGAGGCTCTGCTGAGGAGAGAGCGGGAAGCCCCCAGCCTTGCCCCAGGTCCTCTGCGAAGGCCCGAGGGAGACTGTGAGGAGGCCACACAGAGGGTGAGAATGAGTAGGACAGGCTGGACAGGATCCAAAGGGGTGGGGTGGGAGCCATCTCAAGACAGCCTGGACTCTCTGTGGGCGGGAACGAGGGACAGGCCTGGCCAGGGCCCTGCGGGGGCCGCGGGCAGGGGGCACTTACCGGTTATAGCCGCTCAGGGAGAAGGCGCCCTGCGGGGAGGCAGATGTGCTGCTCTTGAAATAGTAGATGCATCGCTTGTGGATGATGACAAAGCGCAGGGGCCCTGAGGGCAGCATGGCAAGGGCAAAGGATGAGCCTTGAGGGGCTGCTGGGCAGACCCCACTGGGAGGCCATTCCCAGAGGCCCTGGGTGACTTAGGGCAGACCTCCTGCCTTTGAACCCCACTAAACAGAAGGGCAGAGAGTTGGGCTAGCATGCTGCCCCATCGCAAGGAGTCCACTGTGGGGCCAAATGTAAGCAATCACGGGCAGGCTGACCAGCCCCAGAGCACCACCCCCAAGGCAGGCCTGGCCACGCCCAGGGCAGAGGGAGACCTTGACCACCTAGGCTGGCTCAAGGAAGCGCAAAGCCAGGGCCAGAGGTCATAGCATGGGGAGCTCATGCCCAGTCAGAGCGACAGGCAAGGCCCTGATGCTCTTTGGCCTTAATGTCTTTGACTGGGCATCTCCTAGACCTGGGGGCTCCCACTTTCTGCTAACCTGCTGTCCAGGGACCAGAGCCTTGGCCTCATGCAGCTCTGGAGGTCCAGCACCCAGCTGGGTCTTGGCACACAGGTGCATTGTGGACCTAGTGACTGACCAACTGACTGGACACCGACCACTGGACGGTGCAAGGCCAGACCTACCAGGCCACTGAAGGCCCCCAGCCCCTGGCTGCAGACAGAAGCTCCCCGGGACCGCTGGTCAGCACTCTGCACCAAATGCCCAACCTATCTCCATTTTGCAGTAGAACCCCAAATCATCCCACAGTCCTGGGGAATGAGGAGGCGAACCTCAGGTCCCCCAGGGGGTACTGGCCACCACGCAGCGAAGGAAAACTCTGGAGGGCCATGTCTGAGCAGAGGCTCAAGAGAGACAGGCTGCTTGCCCACAGAGGTCCAACAAGGCAGTGGGGCCACAGGGCTGGGGTTCAGCCCCATCCCCATATCCTCCCACTACGCTCCCTGCCACCCAGAGGACTCACATCTGAGCAACTGCAGCTGGGTGCCACCCTTCTTGTGCAGGTAGCCAGCCTTGGCCACGCCCCCGGGCATGGTTAGCAAGTTCTGGGCACCAATGGCCTTCATCGGGACAGGCCAGTGCATCTCTTCAGCCGCCATGAAGCTGCAAAAAAAGGGGAAGGAGACACTTCTCAGCCAGGGCTGGGGGTCAGAAGATGGCTTAGGCTGGAGCATGCAGTAGGAGACATCGCTGAGATCCTGAAGACAGCATAAAGGGTCGAGGCAGCAAGGGGTGAGGAACCTTCGGAAGGCCCCCGGCTTCCAGGTGGGACCCCAGGGAAAGAAAGGGCCACCTGGTCCACTTGGTCAGCCCCTGGTCTATCTGGCCACACACCTGAGCCCCAGGGACCCTGAGAACGGAGTGTGTTCCTTCACACACCTGCTGAACTCACGGCCCAATGGGGGCTAGGGGACAGCAGTGAGTGAATTCAAGAAACCACTGGCCCAGGTAAGTCAGGCCTGAGGCCATAACCACCCCGAGTCTGCATGCCAGGTGAGCCTATGATGGAGCCTGCCAGGGAGGGCTTCCAGGGGGAGGTGACTAGGATCACAACCTAATGGATTTAAAGAGGTACAGGGGCTGGGACAGGCCGTGGGCATCCTCTCCATCATCTCTGACCCCTAGCAGGGAAGGGGTGACATGGCCCCCAAGTGCCCCACCCTCCACTCCTGCCTGCCCTTAGCCAGCTTCTGTCCGTCCCTTTCTTAAGGGCCTGAGACCAGGAAGCAGGAAAGCGGGTAGCCCTGAGTCCCTAGTTCCCACCCTGGCTCGGCTCTCTGGGGGAGCCCTAGGCCATAGTTGTTGGAGCTGTAAAATGGGAGCACAGGGTGGACACAGCCTGGCACACAGCACACGCTTGTCGGCAGCGGCCACGGTGACCGTCGGTGGGTTGACTGGTGTCCGCTCTGTCTCCCCATCACCAGCCTTGCTCAGCCTCCTGCTCATCCTAGCCGTTCTCCCTGAACCATGCCAGGCTGTTTCACACTCTGGCCTCTGCCTGGAATGACTGACCACTCCCCACTTCTCACAGGAAGAACTCCTATTCATCCTTCAAGACCCAGGTTCAGAGTCCCCTCCTCTGTGAGGCATCTGAATGCCCAGTCATATTCAGGAATCCCCCCCACCCCCGCACTGTTTCGCCTGTGCCTGCCCCCACTGAACCTGGTGCCTGCTCCTTCCTGGGGCCCCAGTGGACTTGGTGTCAACCGGGTGTGTGGTCAGCGTCCCACTGAGTCACCAGTGTTGCAGCCCGGGTCAGACCCAGAGGCCCTGTCCACTGGGGCTCCTGCCACTAAAGGCCCCATTCCCCAAAACACGCACAAAGCAAGCCACTCGGCTGCTGGCAAGCCAGCATCCTCCGCCAAATGTTCACCTCCTCCAGGCCACAGGGACGTGGCTGCTCCCTGGCCTCCGCCCGGCGCACTCAGGCTGCCCCCCTCCGGCTCCGTGCGCGCGAGACCATCCCCGGGGCCCGGGCCTCCACCCACAGCCGAGGCTCGGAACAAAGGCTCGGCCCCGGCGCCCCAAGCCTGCTGCCCGGGACGGAGCGCCGCCCGGCCCACGCCCGCCTTTGTTCCCCAGGAAGCGGGACTCGCGCTCCGGGCTCGGTACTCACGGCGTCCACGCGGCGGCCCGCCGCCCCTGCGCGCAGCGACACGGCTCCGGGCCGCGCCCCCCCCCGCGCCGCCTCCCGCCCGCCCCAGCCGGGCCGCCCGCGCCCCGC
>NC_058404.1:201931900-201945820 GCF_002201575.2 Neomonachus schauinslandi
AAAAAAATGCTCACCAAAATACTAGCAAATTGATTTCAGCACCACGTAAAAAGGATTCTACACCATGCTAAGTGCAATATATCCCAAGAATATAAGGGTAACACTTAAAATTCAATGATTATACTACATCATATCAATAATAAAAAAAAAAAGGCAGAAACCACACAATTATCTCAAAAGACACAGAAAAAGCATTTGACAAAATCTGACAATCTTTCATGATAGGAACAGCACTCAACAAACTAGGAACAGGAGAAAACTTCCTCAACACGGTAAGCGGTGTTTATGAAAAACCCACAGCCAGCATCACCCTCGCTGGTAAAAGACGAAAAGCTCTCCCCTAAGAGCAGGGACAAGGGAAAGATATTTGCTCTTTCTGCTTCTCTTCAACCTGTACCAGACCTGCTAGTCAGTACAATTAGGCAAGAAGAAGAAATAAAAGGTATCCAGATTGGAAATGAAGAAGTAAAACTATTCACAACTGAGATGGTTACATATACAAAAAATACCAGGGAACCCACTTAAAAAGTGACTGGAATGAATAAACGAGCTAGCAGGATAAAAGATCAACAGACAAAAACCAGTCATACTTCTACATACTAGTAGTGAACAATCCAAAAATGAAATGAGAGTTAGCTCAAGTGTCCCCTCTTTCAGGTGGTCTTCCCTGACCTATAGGGGGTCCTATGTCCCTCCTCGGGGCTTACACAGCCTTCCCTCCATGTAACACTGACCACACTAGCTTGTCACTGTCCCCCATTCTCACCAGCTCAGGCCCAGCACCCAGGGAGCCCCAAAGGAGGCACAGAATGTTGACCCTAGTGGGTGGTAGGGACGCACTTGCCTGGAAGGCACAGAATGCCAAAATACAGCCCCCACCCTGGCATACTGCATCCTCGCCAATCTGTAAGGAGCCCTGGCGTGTGTGTTGGGGCAGGGGCAGCTGCTGTGAGGACGGATAGAACCCACCACTTCTCGCTCCGCACCTGGGGGAAACCGGAGGGGAGGAGTTAGGGCAATTTATAGCCCCCCTCTGGCTCAGCTCAGTGGCCAGGCCGGTGTAGGCCTGTGAGAGCCTCGCTCTTGCCTGACCACAGTCTCTCCGTGGGCAGGATGAGGGCTCTTAGGCGGCCAGCCTGACCTTGGGTGGGGAGGGTGGGTGGTGACGGAGTTAGGTTGTGCTCACCTTCACCTCCCCTAGGAATGTCCTCACTTCAGGGACAGATGCCAACATTCCTAGCTCCTCTCCAGAGGACAGACCATCTGAGGGGAAACCCATCCTGTTGCCCCCAAAGCCTCCCGCCCCACCCGGCTCTGCCCTGCACCAGTGGGTGAGCTGGGTTGGCACCTGACCAAGAGCTGAGTGCCAGGCCAGGCTGGAACAGAAAAGGGAAGGAAATGGTGGCTGAGGGTAGAGGTGATGACGGGCCATTGTGGCCGAGGTGACCACACAGCTTTTGGGGACTTTCAGTCCAGCTCAAAGACTCCAGCTTCACTGGGAAAATTGAGGAGAGTCCCTAAGAAACACCCACACTCCCGGCCAGCCTGGCCTCCATGGCCACCTCCCTCTACGCTCCTGGTATCGCCCAGCACCCTGATGGTAAAACTCCACTCACTCATCCCGTGGGCTCATCAGCAGGAAGCTTCAGTCCCTTCTTCTGCAGAGGCAGACACAGCAGTGGGGGCCCCTTCCTGTGCTGCTGGCGGGGGGGGTGCCTGCTGAGCCCCCCTGGCGGGAGCTGTCAGGAAGAGTGCTGGAGGCCTGGGTTCAAACCCCCCCAGGCTTGTCCTCCACTGAGCCTCTGCTTCCTCTCATTTCAGGTGGGCGCAGAGTCCCGTTTTCACAGTGCCCCAACACCACTCAGGGCATCTACCCCTCCAGAGGAGGGTCCCGAGGCCACCCAGGGAGCTGGCCGCAGGGGCAGCGCCAGCTTGCCGCGCTGGGAGCGGCTCTGTTCCCTGCAGCTCAGAGGAGCTGTCTGGGGCAGGGTTCCGAAGACACAAAGGTCGGCGTTCAGATGGCCGGCACGGTGGCAGCTGCGGGGCTCCATGAGCCCTTCCAGGAGGCGTGTGATCTTCGTGTGCACGACGTGCGCTAGGGAAGGCGGGCACCTCAGGCACGCTCTCTGGTCTCTGCTCCTGCGCTCGCCCCTGACCTTCTCTTAAAGTTGAGATTAGTCCAGGTGACCGGAGGCCTGAGATGCAGGGATGGGGGCAGAGCCGACGGGTGAACACCGCCCTGGCCCGCAGAGACAGGCCTCGTCGAGTTCCACGAAGCGCAGGCTCAGTGGGTCCCACCCGCCCGTGCGGCTGTGAGCCCCAGAGGTGTGTGGTCATCCCCTGCACCGGCCCGCGTGGGAGCCGAGGCTCCACACCCCCAGTCGGTGTCTCGGGCAGTGTGCTCAGACGGGCAGTGCGTGTGAACAGCATGGCTCTGTGCAGATTACAGTGTGCGCATCAGTGTGTGTGCACGCGCGTGCATGAGAGCCGAGCAGGGGCCCTGGAGGCCGAGCTCCCGTGGCTCTCCTCTTTCACACCTGCAGTCACAGCCCTGGCTGCGGTGAGGGAGCCGGCGCCTCACGTGACCACAGTCAGGGGTTCCTGTCAGTGGTGACCAGACCGGTCCCGGAACTGCAGGACCCAGTGGGGCCGGGGGTCCCTGAACGCACTCATTCACACGCACACCCACACGCAGACACACTCACATGCACACATACACACACGTACACACGCAGACACATGCATTCACTCACACACTCATTCTTAGACATACACTCATTCTCACTCTCAAGCACACTATATACTCATACACATATTTATGGACTCACACTGGTACATACTCATTCACTCCCTTGTAAGTAGATGCACACACACACCTCCAGAGGCTAACAAGACCCTCTGTGGGTGCCCCCAGACCCGGGGCTGGCAGCCCGAGCATAGGTCCGAATCATCATCACCACCCTCCAGCCCTGCATGGGCCCAGGGCCAAGTTGCACCTGCCAGCTCCTTAGGTCCCACAGGCCCGGTGCTCTACTCCCATTTTACAGCCCAGAACAGTGAGGCTGGGAGAAGGGCACTGGGCACTCACCACGGGCCAGGCTCTGTGCTTCTCAGGGATCACCCCATGTCATCACCCCAACACCCCCTGACGTGTGAGCCAGCAGCACTGCCACGCCACTGATGAAGACATCGAGGGTCTGAGAGGCTGAGAAGCTTGCCCAAAGTTACACAGCCAGGAAACAGGGGGGGGGGGGGGGGGGCGGGATGGGACGCCAGGGGCAGCCACTCCCCGGCCTGGCTCCCGGAAGGCACTAGGTGGCGGTGGGCATACACAGCCCATCTGTTCTCCACCTTTTCAGTCCCCCCTCCCCCCAGCTTCCTCTTCCCAGAATCTTTCTCCACAAGAGAATCAAAACCAAAATCTCCTACAGAGGCCGGAGGGAAGGGGCATGACCTGGGCTTCCGGAGGAGAGCCCCCCCCCCCCCCCGCCCCCCCACCCCCGCGCCAGACCCCCAAGCACGCTTCCCCCGGGCACACACACTCACTCAATGTGTGCGCACACAGGACCCAAACGGCAAGGCCACCCGGCAGCATATATGGTGGGAAGGCGCACCCCAACCCGGGCCCCCACCTCCCTGCCAGCTGCAGGCTGAGCAGCACATGATGGGGGGCAGTGCGGCCCCCACTGTGCCTCCCGGCTCTCGGGACTCTCCTCACAGCCTGTCAGCTCTGGAGTCCAGAGCTCAGCCTCCCCAGGCAATCCTGCAAACACGGGGCCAGCACCACCTCCCAAGCCCCGAGTCCCTGGGCAGCCCCACTGACCTGAAGGCAGTGACCCAGCACATGGCTCTGCTCCTGTCTGTGGACGGGCTAGGGGCAGGTGTCCTGAGGCCCTGGGAGGCCATGTGACTCAGGGGTCACAGGGCAGATCCACAGCCTCCCTCCCCCAGGCAGGGGAGGCCTGATGCCCCGGCATGTCTGAGCGCTGCTCAGGCCCACAACTCCCTCCTGCTGACAGCCGCCTGCTCCATCTGGGGCCTGGGGCCACCAGGGCTTCCTCCCCACCCGACACTTCCTGTTGCCAGTCCTTGGGCAGCCCCGGCTAGCCAGCACTTCCTGCCTTCTACCCTCCAATGTCCTGAGGCCCAGCTTGAGACCCAGGGCTGCACCCTTCGTCAGCGCCGTTAGGCCTGCGGAGTTTTAGCCGACCCCTCCTCCCAGCCCAAACTGTGGTCAGAGACCACAGCTCTCCAGGCCCCAAGGCAGGGCCAGCTTCGTCCCCTGGGAGGAAGCTCCCTGCTCGGATATCCCCCGCCACACATACTCCCATTGCCTCCTCGGCAGACTCAGCTTCTCTCCAGCAAACCACAGAAGCCCCTTCACAGCCCTGGGTGTCAGACTCTGTCTCCTTGGCCCCAGAGACCCCTTCCCCGACCAAGAAGCCGGTGCTTACACCCCATGCAGGGAGCTCACTACCTCCACCTCTCGGCCTTTTGACACCAACGCACCAAGGAACCAGGTTCCCGGCCTGGGCCTGGGCATATCCCTTGCCCTGCCAGGCACAGCCCGGGCGGCGCGTGTGAACAGCATGGCTGTTCTCCCACTCCCCTGCCAGGCACAGCCTCTGTGCAGGGCTGGGCTCACACACCTCTAGTAATCACCTCTCTGTTGGTGCTGCCAAAGCCAAGCCCTGCCCCAGGTCCCACTCGGGCCCCTCCCAGGCCTATGCTGCCCCACCAAGGTGGGCTTCCTCCCCTGTCCAGACCCACAGCCAAGAATTTGGGGAGCAGGGATGCAAGCCTGGGCTGTTTAGTGCTGAGCCTCCACACCCCCTGCCTCTCCTCTCCTGAGCTTGGGTCCCAGAGAGGACAGGAGGCCAAAGAAAGGAGCACTCTGGGATGACCCCCACAGCAGGTTTGTGGGTTAGAGAGGCCACAGACCACGGGGTCCCTGGGAGTTGCTAACTGTCTTGTCCAGCAAGTTTCCTGGGGCATGCCCCCAACAATCGACCACACTGGCACCTAGCCATCCCACATACTTGTCATTGGGGCACTGGAGGAGGGCAGCTCCCGGGCTGGGGGGGGCCTCCGTCTCCCACTTTGTCCACAGCCCCAGACCTCTGCCAAGGCCCTCATGCCACCTGGGGGCCTGTCTGGGGTCACAGACCTCCTGCTGTGTGTTGGAAGGTGGGGAGCTGAGGCTTTGTGTGTGAGCTCCCCCCAGGCTGGGCACGCCCCCCCCCCCACGGCCTCCCCGAGCCAGCCTCAGTGCCCCCTTGTGGCTGAGGGCAGACTGGGCTTTTGGCAGAGACCGGGCCACAGCAGTGGCTTAGAGGCGGGCTTCTTCCCCTGCTTCCCCTTTGCAGCCTGCCCAGGGTGGATAGAGGACCCCGGAGCAAGACACACTGGACACTCAGCCTACCTCCATCCTGTGCCAGCTGTGTGGCCCCAACCTACTTAGCCCCTCTGAGCCTCAGTTTCTTCATCTGTGCAATGGGTGCTGAGGGTTGAGATGAAGTAGCAGGTGAGGAGCCCCTGGGCCATGATCCAGCCGGGACAAGCCAGGGGGGCAGTTCTGGGCTGCGGTGGGGGCCTCGGCCTCAAAGGGCTCTGGGGTGGAGAGAACGTGGCAGGCCCAGCAAGCACTAGATCAGGGGAGGCCTCCAGAGGAGGGGGCCGGGTCTGACGGAGGAGGCGAAGTTTGCTGGGAGGGGCTGGAGTGAGGAAGTCGAAGACAGGACAGGGGCTCAGGGCAACATCCCAGGGTGGGCAGGAATCCAGGGGCAACAAGGTGGCTGAGGCCCAGGGAGGCTGGGGGCCAGGCGTGGGGGTGAGAGCCACAGGGACAAGAACCGGGAGCCTGCCAGCTCTCGCTGGGATGTACCGCCCCTCACTGGACAGAAGGAGGGATGGACGGGGAGGCCTGAGGTCAAGGCAGCAGCCGGGGTGTCCCCATGGGGGTCAGACCCACATTGGCCCCTTCTCCAGCCTTAGTTTCCCTATGGGAGGCTGAGGTCAGGAGTCCCAGGCTGCTCCATGACCTCTGCAGGCTCCCCTTCCCTGGGCCTCAGTTTCTCCATGTGCCCTCCTACCTCCTGAGGCAGCACTTAACCCTTGCAGCTAATCCACACTGCCATCCATATTCCTGAAAACAGAGCACCCTCCAATAACGGCAGCTCCATGACCTTTTACGGTGTGTAGAAACAGCCACGGAAATGATCCCACACCAGCATCCGAGCAGCAACACGCGTGAGGCTGGGGCAGGGCTGGGGTCCCCGCATCGGGCGGCTCTGGTCTTCTACCCCACCCTCCCCAAGTTGCAGGTCCTCCCCCCAACCTAAGGGCTGGCCCCTCAAAGTGCCAGGCATGGGGACCCCTCTGCCTCGCCAGTCGTAGGGCACTTACCACGGTGGGTGGGTCAGGCAGGGCCAAGGGTCAGCCTGAAAAAAAAAGAGAGAGGGAGAGCTTTCACTCCGGGTTCCCAGGGTCCTCAGTCTGCTCAGGAGCAAGCTCAATGCCCAGCACAATGCCACCTCCGTAGCTGGGCGCAGAGTCCGCCTCAGCTCTGTGTTCACAGCTGTGAAGCTGGTCTTAGCTTCACCCGCACTGCTCACAAGGACACTGCCATAGCACCAGCCAACGGAGCAAATCCGAGCTGGCCAGAGAATGGAGGTGTGAGGAATGGGACCACGTCCCTGGGAACTCCAGCCCCGGCTCTCCCGTGGGCACCCTGGGCTCCCGTGCCCAACCCGGTGCCTGCCTGCCTGTCTTCAACCTGCAGGGCAGCTCAGGCACTGAAGGTGCCAAGGAGGGCCTCCTGGGCTTGGAGTAGGCCCTGGGCCCAGGGAAGGGTGGCTGGTGCCCATATTGGGAAAAACCTCAAGTTCTCAAAATAAGATGCTTCATATCAGCCCCTCCTGCAGTGCCTGGGTCTGCCCAGAGCCAGCCCTAAGGCCCCCAGCCACAAACCCCCTCCTCTCTCTGGCCTCACTCTTCTCTCCATACCTGGGGCTGGAAGCTGCCTTCCAGAGCAAGGCAGCCAGGATGCTACTGGGCGGAGGGTGTGGGTGGTGTAGAGGGTAGAGCCCTGCCCGGGGTCACCCAGTGTCATGGGCTACATGGGGGTCCCCAAAGAGATACGTCTAAGTCTTAGCCCCGAGGAACTATGAATGTGACCTTATTTGGAAAAGGGACTTTTGCATATGTCGTTAAGGATCTCATCCTGGATTAGCCAGATGGGCCCTAAATCCAATGGCAAGTGTCCTTATAAGAAGAGCAGATAGAGAAGATCATATGAAGACAGGGGCGCAGACTGAGGTGAGGTGGACATAAACCACAGACGCCGTGGATTTCTGCAGCCACCAGAAGCTGGAAAAGGCAAGGAAGAAAGGGCCCTCCTCCAGAGCCTCGGGAGGGAGCGTGGTCCTGCTGACACCTGGATTTGGGACTTTCGGCCTCCAGGACTCTGAGAGTAAATGTCTGTCGTTTGAAGCCCCCAGGGTTGGGGACTTTATTAGGGCAGCCTTGGGAAATTATTACACATGGGGACCCCCCCGCCCCCGCAAAGTCCTTTCCCTGGACCAACTTCATTTGAAGTCCTGGGTGTGTCCTGCAGGGAGAGGCCGGTTCTGTGGACAGCACACACACCCCCACCGTGGGCATCCAGGGGAAGAAGCAAATCCAAGCTGGCCTCCTTGGCTGTGCCCAGCCTCCTGCAGGCCTGGCCCCCCACCCCCCACCCCTCCCAAGCACGGGACTGGATGCCACCTCCAGCTCACACCCACCAGACTTGCTGGGCCCACCTCCTGCCTCAGCCTCCTGCTCGAACCCCTGCCCAGCCCTTCGTTGGTACGTGTCCACCATGAAGCAGAGGTCAGGCCAGTTCTCTGGCCAAGTATATGGGGTCTGGCCCCTGCTTCCTGCCCTGGGCCTTTGGCCTTTCATGCCCCATTCCCAGTACATGCAATCTCTTCCACTTGCAAACTAAATCCTCTCCAACAAACGCTCCCTCATCCTTTGAAAACAGAAGCATCTAGAACCTCACACCCTTCTCTGAAATCTCCACGACGATGGCATAACTTTATGCACTCACAGCGATATCCCCAGCACTCTGCATCGGCCCGGGTCCCACCGAATCCCCAGAGCAGGTTGGTGCCTGGCCCATGGCGGGGCCCAACAAACGGATGGATGGACTGACGGGTTCAGAGTCATGTCTACACACAGGGCCATCCCCCTGACATGGTCTAACTAGCACATGCCTAGACCGTCCCTCAGAGCCAGCGTGAAGAACCGTGACTTAGAGCCAATCTGACCCTCGACGAGAGCTGATGTCCTGGGTGGCTGCAGCCAAGGCCCGTCCACGCCCAGGACCTCTCCTCGGGGAGATGAGCGGCCGGCCGGCAAGGAGCTGGTATTCAAGACTGCTACTTGCAAAACACAGAACAAGTCAACGCATCGGGGCCTGCCAGTGTCCCTAGAAAGACAGCGGTGTGCTGGGGTCTAGAAGGCCCCCAGGGGTTTCTCAGGGCTACCCAGAGTAGAGGCAGGAAGCAGCCCAGCCCCTGGTGTCCAAGGGCAAAGGAAATTAAGAGAAGGGCAGAAAGAGGCCCCCAGGCCCGGCTGCCCACATGGGGCCTGGGCTTCTGGGCCAAGCTGGGGAGGGGGGTGGGGTTTCTACTCTGGGACACTTGGCCCCCAAGCCGTGTCCCCACAGAAGACTCACAAAGCCCACACACCCGGAGGCTTCCTCTCCCAGGCCAGGTGTCTGCCTCCAGCCCACATTCCCAGGCTGAGCAGCCTGCAGGGTAGGCGGTGCTGAGGGGCAGGCCGGGTCTGGGGGAAGCGCCAACCGGCATTGCCTCTGGCCGGAGCCACGCTCCAGCCTCAAACCACGAGCCAGCAGAGGCGGTTCAGGATTCACACTTCAGTTCATCACAACACAGACAAGTTTGCACTCAAAAAATTCTCCAGAGCGCTGATGTGTGGACCCGGGCCCCCCTCCCCCGAGTTCCTGGCCTGCCGCCCGTGGAGGCCACCCGCCCCTCCCGCCAGCCTTGGCCCAGGGCGGCTACCCCCAAGACAGGCCCTCGGTCCTGCCCGCCCCAGGGGCCCCCCAGGAGAAGGCTGAACAGCGGAGACTTACATGTGTCCTTGGGGACTCTGAGCAGTGGGGCTGACGGCTGTGGTGTGCGGTTGTCCTGGGGACCATCGGGCACGGCTGGTGGGCAGGGACACTGCAGGGGCACCTGGCCACTGGCGTTCTGCTACTCTGTGCATGGTCATGCTGGAAAGGGGAGCGTTCTCTCCAACCGTCCTGCTCAGAGCTGGGCAACACCTTCCCACCCCACTGCGCTGGGTCTGGACCCTTGAGCTCTCCAGTCTCCTCACCCACCACCCGCCCCATTCCCAGCCACACTCCAGAGTGCTGGGAATGCCACCGAGGGTGCCTCTCAGCACACACGGGCCTGCGGCTACGCCAGCACGCCCGCCCAGCCCGCAGGGGACCCTGCCCTGGCCTTCATCTTCCCACCGGAGCACTTGAGCGTGTCCCTCACCAGCAGTTCGCAAGGACAGCCACTGCCTGTGTCGGTCTCCTGCACAGTGCCCAGCACCAAGCAGGCGCCGGGGCCTCCGCGCAGGAACCGCGGCATCCCCAGCCCGATCCGCTGGATGGCCCCAGTCTCCACGGCATCCAGTTCCGGAGGCTCAGTCGCTGAATTAAACCATTCATCGTGTCCGAGTACCCCGACTTCTCCATCCCTGGGGGCCTCTGGCTACATGACAGATGGCCAGTACGGGGGCTTTGGCGCCCACCAAGCAGGGCCTGGACCCCTCCCCACGGGACCTCTTCCAGCCTGTGTGACCATCCCTGACGAGGCAGATGGGAGGCCAGACGTGCGCCCTCACACCCCAAGAACCTGCTGGGCCACACCCGGGGCAGATAAGGCTGCCCAACACTGCTGCTGCCTTTCCAGGGGTCAGGGGAATGTGGCTGGCCAGGAGATCTGCTGAGCACCTTTGTCAGGAGACCCGGAAACAGAGAGACCATCTCCTCTGAGGTCAGGGACAAGCTGAGCTCTGACCAGACGAGGAACCAACAAGGAGTGCAAGACTTCCCCAAATCTAGCCTGCTCCACCTGTGGCCTTCCCGGGCCATGGTGCCCGCTGCTCAGGTCATGCCACGCTCACTGCCTCAGCACTCACTGAGCACCCACCCTGCGGGGCAGCAGAAGGCTCCAGAAGATGGTTCTGGTGCTGGGTGCTAGGCCAGCCTCCCTGGCCACACAGGGCCTGGTCCCACCCCCAAAAGAGGGCCTGGTTCCTGCCACCAGCCCCAGGCCAGCCTCCTTAGGAACAGAGCCTCCTGGGGATGCCTCTCCCACACGCACATCCCATGGGGACAGACGCCCCACTTGCTGAGGCCAAGGCAGGGGGGTCATGAGGCTAGGATGCTTTCCTTCCTGTAGTCCCCTCTTGTTACAGAAGGCCAAGCCAATGGGCCAGGCCAGGGGCGTGGAATGTCCACCCAGCACCAGGGTGTCAGGTCCACAGCCCACTCGGTCCCCAGCCACTCAAGGGTAAACACTCCCCTGCTCTCCCCAGTGAGGAAGTGGAGGCTAAGCCGGCTTCAGCATGGCCACCCAGCCGGCATTGCCCATGGGACCCACCCACCCAGCCTGGCATTTCCTGCCCAGGCTAGCTCCACGGGGTCATAGGAGGAAGAGAAGCGGCCCCGAGCCTCTCTCAGGAAGGACCGTGGTTCCCACCTGGGCAAAAAACGCACCAGCCCAGAGGGCAACTGGAAGAGAGGTGGGGGCTCTGGGCGGCATCGGGCCTCTGGGCAGAAGGCTGCAGGACCCAGGGTGGGGCAGACCATGCAGGGTGCAGGTGCGCACCAGCCTGTCCTTGTGGGCTCCGAGTTTGCTTGCTTTAAACTCACATCCAAGGCCCAGGGGGAGCCCAGTCAGGAGACATTCGGCCACAAGCTCCCACCCTAAGCCCTGCTCATCGCTGCCAGTTCCCGCAGCGGGAGGGTGTCTGGAGCTTACCCCGGGACGAGGTCTGGCAAGAAGCAGAGCCCGAGGCCTCAGAGTCTCCATGGGGAACGTGGGCTGTCCCAAGAGCTGGTGGGCTCAGCAGTGCAAGCAGGGCTGAGGCCAGGCGCTCTGTGCTAGGGCTGTGTGGACAGACAGGTCCACACTCCAGCAGAGGTTCAGACGAAGGCAGTTAGGTATTCCGGGAATACTATCTCTGTCAGAAAGGGGGGGGCCACGGCCAAACTCCACTGGATAGCTAAGAAAACTGAGAGCAGGAAGGGCCAGAGGATCACCGTTGTCCACCACTGGGCTGTGCTGGGCAGGAGTCATGGGGGCCCAGTCTCTCCTGCACACAGCATTACCCCAACCCTCAAGTTCTCCTGGTATTGGGGCAGAGGGAGGCAGTCAGGGCACCACCTGCTGGCAAACACCGCACACTTCACCCCAGGGTCCAAGCTGGCCTCACCCTCCATCTGGGGCTCCCACTCTGCGGGGGAGGCAGCCACTTCTGACTCACATTCTTGTGACAACCATTCCACCCAGGCATGGTGACACATCAACCAGCGTCCCGGGAGCAATCTTCCACATGAAGGAGTCAAGCAAGGAAATCACATGGAGGGCGTCGTGGATAGAAAGCAACTTGTGCAGGGCGCCTGGGTGGCTCAGTCGGTTGGGCGGCTGCCTTCGGCTCGGGTCGTGATCCTGGAGTCCCGGGATCGAGTCCTGCATCGGGCTCCCTGCTCGGCGGGGAGTCTGCTTCTCCCTCTGGCCCTCCCCCCTCTCATGTGCTCTCTCTCTCATTCTCTCAAATGAATAAATAAAATCTTAAAAAAAAAAAAAAAGTCTTGGGGCGCCTGGGTGGCTCAGTCGGTTGGGCGACAGCCTTCGGCTCGGGTCGTGATCCTGGAGTCCCGGGATCGAGTCCCGCATCGGGCTCCCTGCTCGGCGGGGAGTCTGCTTCTCCCTCTGACCCTCCCCCCTCTCATGCTCTCTCTCTCTCATTCTCTCTCTCTCAAATAAATAAATAAAATCTTTAAAAAAAAAAAAAAAGAAAGCAACTTGTGCAAAGGGCCTGGGGTTGGGGTAGGAGGAGGCATGCACCTTCAGACAAGAGGAACAAAAGCAGGCTCATTCCAGAACTGCTTGTCAGGGCCACCTGCCCAGCTGAGTGTGGATGAGGTCTCAGACGTGCCCCTGGGGAGAGCTCCCACGCCAGGGTCCCATTCGGGCTAGGCTCCAGTCCCAGCTTCACTTATTTGCACTGGGACATGGTACAAGTCACTTCACACCTTAAGCCTCACTTCCTCGTTCCCCAAATGGGTCGTCGCTAATGGCACCCTGAGGACCAAAGAAGCCGGCTCACAGGAACTCTAACACAGGTACTTGGCCCAGTGCTGGGTCTCAGGACCTCTGATCGTAGAGGGCCCCCCTCAGCCCAGATCTCAGGATCAGGGCAAGGTGACAAGGGAACACAGTGGGGATACCGAGGCCATGAAGCTTATGCTAGGGTGGGATGGGGGTAGAGGAGGTGGCCAGAGAGATCCAGCCCCTCTACATCTCGCAGGAGCCAGAGGTCAGCCATGATGGGCACACCATATGGACACCTTCACCAGCCCTCCACACCGGCAGCCACTTGCCAAGGCATCTCGGGCTAGGCCACCAGGGACACAGCTGGGACCCCTACAGCGGTCAGCAGCCATCGGTCCCACTAGCCATCACCTCAGTATCTTCCCTGCCACACAGGAAACCATGGCACTCCTCGGCGCTTCACCCTTCAGCAGGTCAGGGTTCCTGGATCAGGGCAAAGGACACCAGGGCCTGGGGGGCAGGAGGTGCAGCCCCCAGTCTGGATCCTCTAGCCGGAGTCTGACCATGGCAGGTCCCTGGAGCCCTCCCTCCCCAGGAGCCCCAGTTCACCATCTGTCCAATGGGGGTCTGGCCTCCCGCTCCCCCTGCCCCAGGCCAGAGCCCAGCACCGGGGGTCCACACACAAGTCCCTTCCCTCCCCCTGCTCATTTCAGCCTTTTAGAGGGAGGTCTTTCTTCTGTTTAATCCACTTGCTGTTACCCTTTTATCACTAACTGCTAAAGTTTTTAAGCTGTTTTCAAACCTTTTTTGTTTTTGACACTATTGATTAGTTTCGACTCTGAGTTTTTTATCTTACTGCATTGTCTTTCGGTTTTGGTCACATTTTACTCAGTAAATTGTACGTTGGCCTTGGGGGGTATCACAGATGGGCCGGGTCTCGCCTTCTCACTGGCTACCTCCTGGGGTCACCCACAGGCCGGGAGAGGGGGGGCACCGTGGTGACAGCCCAGCCCCCCTGCCCGGGCTGCAGTGGTCAAAGCCGAGGGGGGTTCCCCCCCCGCCCCCCGCAGCCACTCCCAGGCCTGGGCCTCTGGACAGAGAAAGCGAGGCAGGGACAGGCCCAGAAGGGAGGGAGCTGGAGAGAGGACACAGGAAGAGGCAAGACAGAGGGGCAAAAGAGGGAAGGAGGATCAGGCCAGCCCCTGGTAGAGGAACTGAGAGCAGCGGGTTCCTCCACTGCCTTGGGAACCCTGGGCCTGGGGGCTGGACAAGATGACTCACAGCTGCTGGCTCCTGTCCGCGCCCCTCAGTGCAGGCCCACGGGGGACCAGACTGTTCCCAGGCGCCCTTACACTGCCCCATTGTTCAGGGGCCCAGGGAGGAAAAGGTCTGGCGGGGGGCCCAGGTTGGCAGGGAAAGGGGCCCAGTCCCCTGCCTCCCCCGCCCCTCCCAATGCAATCTAGGTCCTCCGTCAGGGTGGTCTCCATCCAGCCATGCTGCTGTCCTCCGCACTGTCCCCTTTCCAAGGCCAGCGGTCCCATGAGATCCTGCACTCAGGCCCACCCTCCCGTTCCCC